>NW_027488832.1:0-311874 GCF_050948215.1 Halictus rubicundus | reverse complement strand
AGATGATAGGATAGGATAGAGGATAGGATAGGGGATTTGATAGGATAGAGGATAGGATAGGATAGAAGATAGGATAGGATAGAGGATAGGATAGGATAGAGGATAGGATAGGATAGAGGATAGGATAAGATAGAGGATAGGATAGACGATAGGATAGGATAGAGGATAGGATAGGATAGAGGATAGTATAGGATAGAGGATAGAGGATAGGATAGGATAGAGGATAGGATAGGATAGAGGATAGGATAGGATAGAGGATAGGATAGGATAGAGGATAGGATAGACGATAGGATAGGATAGAGGATAGGATAGGATAGTGGATAGGATAGACGATAGGATAGGATAGAGGATAGGATAGGATAGAGGTTACGATAGGATAGAGGATAGGATAGAGGATAGGATAGGATAGAGGTTACGATAGGATAGAGGATAGGATAGGACAGAGGATAGGATAGGGGATTTGATAGGATAGAGGATAGGATAGGATAGAGGATTGGATAGGATAGAGGATAGATGATAGGATAGGATAGAGGATAGGATAGGGGATTTGATAGGATAGAGGATAGGATAAGATACAAGATAGGATAGTATAGAGGATAGGATAGGATAGAGGATAGGATAGGATAGAGGATAGGATAGGATAGAGGATAGGATAGGATAGAAGATAGGATAGGATAGAGGATAGGATAGGATAGAGGATAGGATAGGATAGAGGATAGAGGATAGAGGATAGAGGATAGAGGATAGAGGATAGAGGATAGAGGATAGGATAGGATAGAGGATAGGATAGGATAGAGGATAGGATAGGATAGAGGATAGGATAGGATAGGATAGAGGATAGGATAGGACAGAGGATAGGGTAGGGGATTTGATAGGGTAGAGGTTTGGATAGGATAGAAGATAAAATAGGATAGAGGATAGGATAGGATAGAGGATAGGATAGACGATAGGATAGGATAGAGGATAGGATAGGATAGAGTATAGGATAGGATAGAGGATAGGATAGGATAGAGGATAGGATAGGATAGAGGATAGGATAGGACAGAGGATAGGATAGGGGATTTGATAGGGTAGAGGATAGGATAGGATAGAGGATAGGATAGGATAGAGGATAGGATAGGATAGAGGATACGATAGGATAGAGGATAGGATAGGATAGAGGATAGAGGATAGAGGATAGAGGATAGAGGATAGAGGATAGAGGATAGAGGATAGAGGATAGGATAGGATAGGATAGAGGATAGGATAGGACAGAGGATAGGATAGGGGATTTGATAGGATAGGATAGAGGATAGGATAGACGATAGGATAGGATAGAGGATAGGATAGGATAGAGGATAGGATAGGATAGAGGATAGGATAGGATAGAGGATAGGATAGACGATAGGATAGGATAGAGGATAGGATAGGATAGAGGATAGGATAGGATAGAGGATAGGATAGGATAGAGGATAGGATAGACGATAGGATAGGATAGAGGATAGGATAGGATAGAGGTTACGATAGGATAGAGGATAGGATAGGATAGAGGATAGGATAGGATAGAGGATAGGATAGGACAGAGGATAGGGTAGGGGATTTGATAGGATAGAGGATAGGATAGGATTGAAGATAGGATAGGATAGAGGATAGGATAGGATAGAGGATAGGATAGGATAGAGGATAGGATAGACGATAGGATAGGATAGAGGATAGGATAGGATAGAGGGAAGGATCGGAAAGAGGATAGGATAGGATAGAGGATAGGAAAGGATAGAGGATTGGATAAGACAGAGGATAGGATGGGGGATTTGATAGGATAGGATAGAGGATAGGATAGACGATAGGATAGGATAGAGCATAGGATAGGATAGAGGATAGGATAGGATAGAGGATAGGATAGGATAGAGGGTAGGATAGAATAGAGGACAGGATAGGATACAGGATTGGATAGGATACAGGAAAGGATAGGATTGAGGATAGGATAGGATGGAGGATAGGATAGGATAGAGTATAGGATAGGATAGAGGATAGGATAGACGATAGGATAGTATAGAGGATAGGATAGGATAGAGGATAGGATAGGATAGACGATAGATGATAGGATAGGATGGAGGATAGGATAGGATAGAGGATAGGATATGATAGAGGATAGGATAGACGATAGGATAGGATAGAGGATAGGATAGGATAGAGGTTACGATAGGATAGAGGATAGGATAGGACAGAGGATAGGAGAGGGGATTTGATAGGATAGAGGATAGGATAGGATAGAGGATTGGATAGGATAGAGGATAGATGATAGGATAGGATAGAGGATAGGATAGGGGATTTGATAGGATAGAGGATAGGATAGGATAGAATATAGGATAGTATAGAGGATAGGATAGGATAGAGGATAGGATAGGATAGAGGATAGGATAGGATAGAGGATAGGATAGGATAGAAGATAGGATAGGATAGAGGATAGGATAGGATAGATGGTAGGATAGAATAGAGGACAGGATAGGATACAGGATTGGATAGGATACAGGAAAGGATAGGATTGAGGATAGGATAGGATAGAAGATAGGATAGGATAGAGGATAGGATAGGATAGAGGATAGGATAGGATAGAGGATAGGATAGACGATAGGATAGGATAGAGGATAGGATAGGATAGAGGTTACGATAGGATAGAGGATAGGATAGGACAGAGGATAGGATAGGGGATTTGATAGGATAGAGGATAGGATAGGATAGAGGATTGGATAGGATAGAGGATAGATGATAGGATAGGATAGAGGATAGGATAGGGGATTTGATAGGATAGAGGATAGGATAGGATACAAGATAGGATAGTATAGAGGATAGGATAGGATAGAGGATAGGATAGGATAGAGGATAGGATAGGATAGAGGATAGGATAGGATAGAAGATAGGATAGGATAGAGGATAGGATAGGATAGAGGATAGGATAGGATAGAGGATAGAGGATAGAGGATAGAGGATAGAGGATAGAGGATAGAGGATAGAGGATAGAGGATTGAGGATAGAGGATAGAGGATAGAGGATAGGATAGGATAGAGGATAGGATAGGATAGAGGATAGGATAGGATAGAGGATAGGATAGGATAGAGGATAGGATAGGATAGAGGATAGGATAGGATAGAGGATAGGATAGGATAGAGGATAGGATAGGACAGAGGATAGGGTAGGGGATTTGATAGGGTAGAGGTTTGGATAGGATAGAAGATAAAATAGGATAGAGGATAGGATAGGATAGAGGATAGGATAGACGATAGGATAGGATAGAGGATAGGATAGGATAGAGTATAGGATAGGATAGGGGATAGGATAGGATAGAGGATAGGATAGGATAGAGGATAGGACAGGACAGAGGATAGGATAGGGGATTTGATAGGGTAGAGGATAGGATAGGATAGAGGATAGGATAGGATAGAGGATAGGATAGGATAGAGGATACGATAGGATAGAGGATAGGATAGGATAGAGGATAGAGGATAGAGGATAGAGGATAGAGGATAGAGGATAGAGGATAGAGGATAGAGGATAGAGGATAGAGGATAGAGGATAGAGGATAGGATAGGATAGGATAGAGGATAGGATAGGACAGAGGATAGGATAGGGGATTTGATAGGATAGGATAGAGGATAGGATAGACGATAGGATAGGATAGAGGATAGGATAGGATAGAGGATAGGATAGGATAGAGGATAGGATAGGCTAGAGGATAGGATAGGATAGAGGATAGGATAGGACCGAGGATAGGGTAGGGGATTTGATAGGATAGAGGATAGGATAGGATAGAAGATAGGATAGGATAGAGAATAGGATAGGATAGAGGATAGGATAGGATAGAGGATAGGATAGACGATAGGATAGGATAGAGGATAGGATAGGATAGAGGTTACGATAGGATAGAGGATAGGATAGGATAGAGGATAGGATAGGATAGAGGATAGGATAGGATAGAGGATAGGATAGGATAGAGGATAGGATAGGATAGAGGATAGGATAGGACAGAGGATAGGATAGGATAGAGGATAGGATAGGACAGAGGATAGGGTAGGGGATTTGATAGGATAGAGGATAGGATAGGATAGAAGATAGGATAGGATTGAGGATTGGATAGGATAGAGGATAGATGATAGGATAGGATAGAGGATAGGATAGGGGATTTGATAGGATAGAGGATAGGATAGGATAGAAGATAGGATAGGATAGAGGATAGGATAGGATAGAGGATAGGATAGGATAGAGGATAGGATAAGATAGAGGATAGGATAGACGATAGGATAGGATAGAGGATAGGATAGGATAGAGGATAGTATAGGATAGAGGATAGAGGATAGGATAGGATAGAGGATAGGATAGGATAGAGGATAGGATAGGATAGAGGATAGGATAGGATAGAGGATAGGATAGGATAGAGGATAGGATAGACGATAGGATAGGATAGAGGATAGGATAGGATAGAGGATAGGATAGGATAGAGGATACGATAGGATAGAGGATAGGATAGGATAGAGGATAGAGGATAGAGGATAGAGGATAGAGGATAGAGGATAGAGGATAGAGGATAGAGGATAGGATAGGATAGGATAGAGGATAGGATAGGACAGAGGATAGGATAGGGGATTTGATAGGATAGGATAGAGGATAGGATAGACGATAGGATAGGATAGAGGATAGGATAGGATAGAGGATAGGATAGGATAGAGGATAGGATAGGATAGAGGATAGGTTAGGATAGAGGATAGGATAGGATAGAGGATAGGATAGGACAGAGGATAGGGTAGGGGATTTGATAGGATAGAGGATAGGATAGGATAGAAGATAGGATAGGATAGAGAATAGGATAGGATAGAGGATAGGATAGGATAGAGGATAGGATAGACGATAGGATAGGATAGAGGATAGGATAGGATAGAGGTTACGATAGGATAGAGGATAGGATAGGACAGAGGATAGGATAGGGGATTTGATAGGATAGAGGATAGGATAGGATAGAGGATTGGATAGGATAGAGGATAGATGATAGGATAGGATAGAGGATAGGATAGGGGATTTGATAGGATAGAGGATAGGATAGGATAATAGATAGGATAGGATAGAGGATAGGATAGGATAGAGGATAGGATAGGATAGAGGATAGGATAAGATAGAGGATAGGATAGACGATAGGATAGGATAGAGGATAGGATAGGATAGAGGATAGTATAGGATAGAGGATAGAGGATAGGATAGGATAGAGGATAGGATAGGATAGAGGATAGGATAGGATAGAGGATAGGATAGGATAGAGGATAGGATAGGATAGAGGATAGGATAGGATAGAGGATAGGATAGAACAGAGGATAGGGTAGGGGGTTTGATAGGATAGAGGATAGGATAGGACAGAAGATAGGATAGGATAGAGGATAGGATAGGATAGAGGATAGGATAGGATAGAGGATAGGATAGACGATAGGATACGATAGAGGATAGGATAGGATAGAGGATAGGATAGGATAGAGGATAGGATAGGACAGAGGATAGGATAGGGGATTTGATAGGATAGAGGATAGGATAGGATAGAGCATTGGATAGGATAGAGGATAGATGATAGGATAGGATAGAGGATAGGATAGGATAGAGGATAGGATAGGATAGAGGATAGGATAGGATAGAGGATAGGATAGGATAGAAGATAGGATAGGATAGAGGATAGGATAGGATAGAGGATAGGATAGGACAGAGGATAGGATAGGATAGAGGATAGGATAGGATAGAGGATAGGATAGGATAGAGGATAGGATAGGATAGAGGATAGGATAGGATAGAGGATAGAGGATAGGATAGGATAGAGGATAGGATAGGATAGAGGATAGGATAGGATAGAGGATAGGATAGGACAGAGGATAGGGTAGGGGATTTGATAGGATAGAGGATAGGATAGGATAGAAGATAGGATAGGATAGAGGATAGGATAGGATAGAGGATAGGATAGGATAGAGGATAGGATATGATAGAAGATAGGATAGGATAGAGGATAGGATAGTATAGAGGATAGGATAGGATAGAGGATAGAGGATAGGATAGGATAGAGGATAGGATAGGATAGAGGATAGGATAGGATAGAGGATAGGATAGGATAGAGGATAGGATAGGATAGAGGATAGGATAGGACAGAGGATAGGGTAGGGGATTTGATAGGATAGAGGATAGGATAGGATAGAAGATAGGATAGGATAGAGGATAGGATAGGATTGAGGATAGGATAGGATAGAGGATAGGATAGGATACAGGATAGGATAGGATAGAGGGAAGGATCGGAAAGAGGATAGGATAGGATAGAGGATAGGAAAGGATAGAGGATAGGATAAGACAGAGGATAGGATGGGGGATTTGATAGGATAGGATGGGGGATTTGATAGGATAGGATAGAGGATAGGATAGACGATAGGATAGGATAGAGCATAGGATAGGATAGAGGATAGGATAGGATAGAGGATAGGATAGGATAAAGGGTAGGATAGAATAGAGGACAGGATAGGATACAGGATTGGATAGGATACAGGAAAGGATAGGATTGAGGATAGGATAGGATGGAGGATAGGATAGGATAGAGTATTGGATAGGATAGAGGATAGGATAGACGATAGGATAGTATAGAGGATAGGATAGGATAGAGGATAGGATAGGATAGAGGATAGATGATAGGATAGGATGGAGGATAGGATAGGATAGAGGATAGGATAGGATAGAGGATAGGATAGACGATAGGATAGGATAGAGGATAGGATAGGATAGAGGTTACGATAGGATAGAGGATAGGATAGGACAGAGGATAGGATAGGGGATTTGATAGGATAGAGGATAGGATAGGATAGAGGATTGGATAGGATAGAGGATAGATGATAGGATAGGATAGATGATAGGATAGAGGATAGGATAGGATAGAAGATAGGATAGGATAGAGGATAGGATAGGATAGAGGGTAGGATAGAATAGAGGACAGGATAGGATACAGGATTGGATAGGATACAGGAAAGGATAGGATTGAGGAGAGGATAGGATAGAAGATAGGATAGGATAGAGGATAGGATAGGATAGAGGATAGGATAGGATAGAGGATAGGATAGACGATAGGATAGGATAGAGGATAGGATAGGGTAGAGGTTACGATAGGATAGAGGATAGGATAGGACAGAGGATAGGATAGGGGATTTGATAGGATAGAGGATAGGATAGGATAGAGGATTGGATAGGATAGAGGATAGATGATAGGATAGGATAGAGGATAGGATAGGGGATTTGATAGGATAGAGGATAGGATAGGATAGAAGATAGGATAGTATAGAGGATAGGATAGGATAGAGGATAGGATAGGATAGAGGATAGGATAGGATAGAGGATAGGATAGGATAGAAGATAGGATAGGATAGAGGATAGGATAGGATAGAGGATAGGATAGGATAGAGGATAGAGGATAGAGGATAGAGGATAGAGGATAGAGGATAGAGGATAGAGGATAGAGGATAGAGGATAGAGGATAGAGGATAGAGGATAGAGGATAGAGGATAGGATAGGATAGAGGATAGGATAGGATAGAGGATAGGATAGGATAGAGGATAGGATAGGATAGAGGATAGGATAGGATAGAGGATAGGATAGGACAGAGGATAGGGTAGGGGATTTGATAGGATAGAGGTTTGGATAGGATAGAAGATAGGATAGGATAGAGGATAGGATAAGATAGCGGATAGGATAGACGATAGGATAGGATAGAGGATGGGATAGGATAGAGTATAGGATAGGATAGAGGATAGGATAGGATAGAGGATAGGATAGGATAGAGGATAGGATAGGATAGAGGATAGGATAGGACAGAGGATAGGATAGGGGATTTGATAGGGTAGAGGATAGGATAGGATAGAGGATAGGATAGGATAGAGGATAGGATAGGATAGAGGATACGATAGGATAGAGGATAGGATAGGATAGAGGATAGAGGATAGAGGATAGAGGATAGAGGATAGAGGATAGAGGATAGGATAGAGGATAGGATAGGACAGAGGATAGGATAGGGGATTTGATAGGATAGGATAGAGGATAGGATAGACGATAGGATAGGATAGAGGATAGGATAGGATAGAGGATAGGATAGGATAGAGGATAGGATAGGATAGAGGATAGGATAGGATAGAGTATAGAGGATAGAGGATAGGATAGGATAGAGGATAGGATAGGATAGAGGATAGGATAGGACAGAGGATAGGGTAGGGGATTTGATAGGATAGAGGATAGGATAGGATAGAAGATAGGATAGGATAGAGGATAGGATAGAGGATAGGATAGGATAGAGGATAGGATAGACGATAGGATAGGATAGAGGATAGGATAGGATAGAGGGAAGGATCGGAAAGAGGATAGGATAGGATAGAGGATAGGAAAGGATAGAGGATAGGATAAGACAGAGGATAGGATGGGGGATTTGATAGGATAGGATAGAGGATAGGATAGACGATAGGATAGGATAGAGCATAGGATAGGATAGAGGATAGGATAGGATAGAGGATAGGATAGGATAGAGGATAGATGATAGGATAGGATGGAGGATAGAATAGGATAGAGGATAGGATAGGACAGAGGATAGGGTAGGGGATTTGATAGGATAGAGGATAGGATAGGATAGAGGATAGGATAGGATAGAGGATAGGATAGGATAGAGGATAGGATAGGACAGAGGATAGGATAGGGGATTTGATAGGATAGAGGATAGGATAGGATAGAGGATTGGATAGGATAGAGGATAGATGATAGGATAGGATAGAGGATAGGATAGGGGATTTGATAGGATAGAGGATAGGATAGGATAGAAGATAGGATAGGATAGAGGATAGGATAGGATAGAGGATAGGATAGAATAGAGGATAGGATAAGAAAGAGGATAGGATAGACGATAGGATAGGATATAGGATAGGATAGGATAGAGGATAGTATAGGATAGAGGATAGGATAGGATAGAGGATAGGATAGGATAGAGGATAGGATAGAACAGAGGATAGGGTAGGGGATTTGATAGGATAGAGGATAGGATAGGATAGAGGATAGGATAGGATAGAGGATAGGATAGGATAGAGGATAGGATAGGATAGAGGATAGGATAGGATAGAGGATAGGATAGAACAGAGGATAGGGTAGGGGATTTGATAGGATAGAGGATAGGATAGGACAGAAGATAGGATAGGATAGAGGATAGGATAGGATAGAGGATAGGATAGGATAGAGGATAGGATAGACGATAGGATAGGATAGAGGATAGGATAGGATAGAGGATAGGATAGGATAGAGGATAGGATAGGACAGAGGATAGGATAGGGGATTTGATAGGATAGAGGATAGGATAGGATAGAGCATTGGATAGGATAGAGGATAGATGATAGGATAGGATAGAGGATAGGATACGGGATTTGATAGGATAGAGGATAGGATAGGATAGAAGATAGGATAGGATAGAGGATAGGATAGGATAGAGGATAGGATAGGACAGAGGATAGGATAGGATAGAGGATAGGATAGGATAGAGGATAGGATAGGATAGAGGATAGGATAGGATAGAGGATAGGATAGGATAGAGGATAGAGGATAGGATAGGATAGAGGATAGGATAGGATAGAGGATAGGATAGGATAGAGGATAGGATAGGACAGAGGATAGGGTAGGTGATTTGATAGGATAGAGGATAGGATAGGATAGAAGATAGGATAGGATAGAGGATAGGATAGGATAGAGGATAGGATAGGATAGAGGATAGAATAGGATAGAAGATAGGATAGGATAGAGGATAGGATAGTATAGAGGATAGGATAGGATAGAGGATTGAGGATAGGATAGGATAGAGGATAGGATAGGATAGAGGATAGGATAGGATAGAGCATAGGATAGGACAGAGGATAGGGTAGGGGATTTGATAGGATAGAGGATAGGATAGGATAGAAGATAGGATAGGATAGAGGATAGGATAGGATAGAGGATAGGATAGGATAGAGGATAGGATAGGATAGAGGATAGGATAGACGATAGGATAGGATAGAGGATAGGATAGGATAGAGGATAGGATAGGACAGAGGATAGGGTAGGGGATTTGATAGGATAGAGGATAGGATAGGATAGAAGATAGGATAGGATAGAGGATAGGATAGGATAGAGGATAGGATAGGATAGAGGATAGGATAGGATAGAAGATAGGATAGGATAGAGGATAGGATAGTATAGAGGATAGGATAGGATAGAGGATAGAGGATAGGATAGGATAGAGGATAGGATAGGATAGAGGATAGGATAGGATAGAGGATAGGATAGGACAGAGGATAGGGTAGGGGATTTGATAGGATAGAGGATAGGATAGGATAGAAGATAGGATAGGATAGAGGATAGGATAGGATAGAGGATAGGATAGGATAGAGGATAGGATAGACGATAGGATAGGATAGAGGATAGGATAGGATAGAGGGAAGGATCGGAAAGAGGATAGGATAGGATAGAGGATAGGAAAGGATAGAGGATAGGATAAGACAGAGGATAGGATGGGGGATTTGATAGGATAGGATAGAGGATAGGATAGACGATAGGATAGGATAGAGCATAGGATAGGATAGAGGATAGGATAGGATAGAGGATAGGATAGGATAGAGGGTAGGATAGAATAGAGGACAGGATAGGATACAGGATTGGATAGGATACAGGAAAGGATAGGATTGAGGATAGGATAGGATGGAGGATAGGATAGGATAGAGTATAGGATAGGATAGAGGATAGGATAGACGATAGGATAGTATAGAGGATAGGATAGGATAGAGGATAGGATAGGATAGAGGATAGATGATAGGATAGGATGGAGGATAGGATAGGATAGAGGATAGGATAGGATAGAGGATAGGATAGACGATAGGATAGGATAGAGGATAGGATAGGATAGAGGTTACGATAGGATAGAGGATGGGATAGGACAGAGGATAGGATAGGGGATTTGATAGGATAGAGGATAGGATAGGATAGAAGATAGGATAGTATAGATGATAGGATAGGATAGAGGATAGGATAGGATAGAGGATAGGATAGGATAGAGGATAGGATAGGATAGAAGATAGGATAGAATAGAGGATAGGATAGGATAGAGGGTAGGATAGAATAGAGGACAGGATAGGATACAGGATTGGATAGGATACAGGAAAGGATAGGATTGAGGATAGGATAGGAAAGAAGATAGGATAGGATAGAGGATAGGATAGGATAGAGGATAGGATAGGATAGAGGATAGGATAGGATAGAGGGTAGGATAGAATAGAGGACAGGATAGGATACAGGATTGGATAGGATACAGGAAAGGATAGGATTGAGGATAGGATAGGATAGAAGATAGGATAGGATAGAGGATAGGATAGGATAGAGGATAGGATAGGATAGAGGATAGGATAGACGATAGGATAGGATAGAGGATAGGATAGGGTAGATGTTACGATAGGATAGAGGATAGGATAGGACAGAGGATAGGATAGGGGATTTGATAGGATAGAGGATAGGATAGGATAGAGGATTGGATAGGATAGAGGATAGATGATAGGATAGGATAGAGGATAGGATAGGGGATTTGATAGGATAGAGGATAGGATAGGATAGAAGATAGGATAGTATAGAGGATAGGATAGGATAGAGGATAGGATAGGATAGAGGATAGGATAGGATAGAGGATAGGATAGGATAGAGGATAGGATAGGATAGAGGATAGGATAGGATAGAAGATAGGATAGGATAGAGGATAGGATAGGATAGAGGGTAGGATAGAATAGAGGACAGGATAGGATACAGGATTGGATAGGATACAGGAAAGGATAGGATTGAGGATAGGATAGGATAGAAGATAGGATAGGATAGAGGATAGGATAGGATAGAGGATAGGATAGGATAGAGGATAGAGGATAGAGGATAGAGGATAGAGGATAGAGGATAGAGGATAGAGGATAGAGGATAGAGGATAGAGGATAGAGGATAGAGGATAGAGGATAGGATAGGATAGAGGATAGGATAGGATAGAGGATAGGATAGGATAGAGGATAGGATAGGATAGAGGATAGGATAGGATAGAGGATAGGATAGGATAGAGGATATGATAGGACAGAGGATAGGGTAGGGGATTTGATAGGATAGAGGTTTGGATAGGATAGAAGATAGGATAGGATAGAGGATAGGATAGGATAGAGGATAGGATAGACGATAGGATAGGATAGAGGATAGGATAGGATAGAGTATATGATAGGATAGAGGATAGGATAGGATAGAGGATAGGATAGGATAGAGGATAGGATAGGACAGAGGATAGGATAGGGGATTTGATAGGGTAGAGGATAGGATAGGATAGAGGATAGGATAGGATAGAGGATAGGATAGGATAGAGGATACGATAGGATAGAGGATACGATAGGATAGAGGATAGAGGATAGAGGATAGAGGATAGAGGATAGAGGATAGAGGATAGAGGATAGAGGATAGGATAGGATAGGATAGAGGATAGGATAGGACAGAGGATAGGATAGGGGATTTGATAGGATAGGATAGAGGATAGGATAGACGATAGGATAGGATAGAGGATAGGATAGACGATAGGATAGGATAGAGGATAGGATAGGATAGAGGATAGGATAGACGATAGGATAGGATAGAGGATAGGATAGGATAGAGTATATGATAGGATAGAGGATAGGATAGGATAGAGGATAGGATAGGATAGAGGATAGGATAGGACAGAGGATAGGATAGGGGATTTGATAGGATAGAGGATAGGATAGGATAGAGGATAGGATAGGATAGAGGATAGGATAGGATAGAGGATAGGATAGACGATAGGATAGGATAGAGGATAGGATAGGATAGAGGGAAGGATCGGAAAGAGGATAGGATAGGATAGAGGATAGGAAAGGATAGAGGATAGGATAAGACAGAGGATAGGATAGGATAGAGGATAGGATAGGATAGAGGATAGAGGATAGAGGATAGAGGATAGAGGATAGAGGATAGAGGATAGAGGATAGAGGATAGAGGATAGAGGATAGAGGATAGAGGATAGAGGATAGAGGATAGAGGATAGAGGATAGAGGATAGAGGATAGAGGATAGAGGATAGAGGATAGAGGATAGAGGATAGAGGATAGAGGATAGAGGATAGAGGATAGAGGATAGGATAGGATAGAGGATAGGATAGGATAGAGGATAGGATAGGATAGAGGATAGGATAGGATAGAGGATAGGATACGATAGAGGATATGATAGGACAGAGGATAGGGTAGGGGATTTGATAGGATAGAGGTTTGGATAGGATAGAAGATAGGATAGGATAGAGGATAGGATAGGATAGAGGATAGGATAGACGATAGGATAGGATAGAGGATAGGATAGGATAGAGTATATGATAGGATAGAGGATAGGATAGGATAGAGGATAGGATAGGATAGAGGATAGGATAGGACAGAGGATAGGATAGGGGATTTGATAGGATAGAGGATAGGATAGGATAGAGGATAGGATAGGATAGAGGATAGGATAGACGATAGGATAGGATAGAGGATAGGATAGGATAGAGGGAAGGATCGGAAAGAGGATAGGATAGGATAGAGGATAGGAAAGGATAGAGGATAGGATAAGACAGAGGATAGGATAGGATAGAGGATAGGATAGGATAGAGGATAGAGGATAGAGGATAGAGGATAGAGGATAGAGGATAGAGGATAGGATAGGATAGAAGATAGGGTAGGATAGAGGATAGGATAGGATAGAGGGTAGGATAGAATAGAGGACAGGATAGGATACAGGATTGGATAGGATACAGGAAAGGATAGGATTGAGGATAGGATAGGATAGAAGATAGGATAGGATAGAGGATAGGATAGGATAGAGGATAGGATAGGATAGAGGATAGGATAGACGATAGGATAGGATAGAGGATAGGATAGGGTAGAGGTTACGATAGGATAGAGGATAGGATAGGACAGAGGATAGGATAGGGGATTTGATAGGATAGAGGATAGGATAGGATAGAGGATTGGATAGGATAGAGGATAGATGATAGGATAGGATAGAGGATAGGATAGGGGATTTGATAGGATAGAGGATAGGATAGGATAGAAGATAGGATAGTATAGAGGATAGGATAGGATAGAGGATAGGATAGGATAGAGGATAGGATAGGATAGAGGATAGGATAGGATAGAAGATAGGATAGGATAGAGGATAGGATAGGATAGAGGATAGGATAGGATAGAGGATAGAGGATAGAGGATAGAGGATAGAGGATAGAGGATAGAGGATAGAGGATAGAGGATAGAGGATAGAGGATAGAGGATAGAGGATAGGATAGGATAGAGGATAGGATAGGATAGAGGATAGGATAGGATAGAGGATAGGATAGGATAGAGGATAGGATAGGATAGAGGATAGGATAGGATAGAGGATATGATAGGACAGAGGATAGGGTAGGGGATTTGATAGGATAGAGGTTTGGATAGGATAGAAGATAGGATAGGATAGAGGATAGGATAGGATAGAGGATAGGATAGACGATAGGATAGGATAGAGGATAGGATAGGATAGAGTATATGATAGGATAGAGGATAGGATAGGATAGAGGATAGGATAGGATAGAGGATAGGATAGGACAGAGGATAGGATAGGGGATTTGATAGGGTAGAGGATAGGATAGGATAGAGGATAGGATAGGATAGAGGATAGGATAGGATAGAGGATACGATAGGATAGAGGATACGATAGGATAGAGGATAGAGGATAGAGGATAGAGGATAGAGGATAGAGGATAGAGGATAGAGGATAGAGGATAGAGGATAGGATAGGATAGGATAGAGGATAGGATAGGACAGAGGATAGGATAGGGGATTTGATAGGATAGGATAGAGGATAGGATAGACGATAGGATAGGATAGAGGATAGGATAGACGATAGGATAGGATAGAGGATAGGATAGGATAGAGGATAGGATAGACGATAGGATAGGATAGAGGATAGGATAGGATAGAGTATATGATAGGATAGAGGATAGGATAGGATAGAGGATAGGATAGGATAGAGGATAGGATAGGACAGAGGATAGGATAGGGGATTTGATAGGATAGAGGATAGGATAGGATAGAGGATAGGATAGGATAGAGGATAGGATAGACGATAGGATAGGATAGAGGATAGGATAGGATAGAGGGAAGGATCGGAAAGAGGATAGGATAGGATAGAGGATAGGAAAGGATAGAGGATAGGATAAGACAGAGGATAGGATAGGATAGGATAGAGGATAGAGGATAGAGGATAGAGGATAGAGGATAGAGGATAGAGGATAGAGGATAGAGGATAGAGGATAGAGGATAGAGGATAGAGGATAGAGGATAGAGGATAGAGGATAGAGGATAGAGGATAGAGGATAGAGGATAGAGGATAGAGGATAGAGGATAGAGGATAGAGGATAGAGGATAGAGGATAGAGGATAGAGGATAGAGGATAGAGGATAGAGGATAGAGGATAGAGGATAGAGGATAGAGGATAAAGGATAGAGGATAGAGGATAGGATAGGATAGAGGATAGGATAGGATAGAGGATAGGATAGGATAGAGGATAGGATAGGATAGAGGATAGGATACGATAGAGGATATGATAGGACAGAGGATAGGGTAGGGGATTTGATAGGATAGAGGTTTGGATAGGATAGAAGATAGGATAGGATAGAGGATAGGATAGGATAGAGGATAGGATAGACGATAGGATAGGATAGAGGATAGGATAGGATAGAGTATATGATAGGATAGAGGATAGGATAGGATAGAGGATAGGATAGGATAGAGGATAGGATAGGACAGAGGATAGGATAGGGGACTTGATAGGATAGAGGATAGGATAGGATAGAGGATAGGATAGGATAGAGGATAGGATAGACGATAGGATAGGATAGAGGATAGGATAGGATAGAGGGAAGGATCGGAAAGAGGATAGGATAGGATAGAGGATAGGAAAGGATAGAGGATAGGATAAGACAGAGGATAGGATAGGATAGAGGATAGGATAGGATAGAGGATAGAGGATAGAGGATAGAGGATAGAGGATAGAGGATAGAGGATAGAGGATAGAGGATAGAGGATAGAGGATAGAGGATAGAGGATAGAGGATAGAGGATAGAGGATAGAGGATAGAGGATAGAGGATAGAGGATAGAGGATAGAGGATAGAGGATAGAGGATAGAGGATAGAGGATAGAGGATAGAGGATAGAGGATAGAGGATAGAGGATAGAGGATAGAGGATAGAGGATAGAGGATAGAGGATAGGATAGGATAGAGGATAGGATAGGATAGAGGATAGGATAGGATAGAGGATAGGATAGGATAGAGGATAGGATAGGATAGAGGATAGGATAGGATAGAGGATAGGATAGACGATAGGATAGGATAGAGGATAGGATAGGATAGAGGGAAGGATCGGAAAGAGGATAGGATAGGATAGAGGATAGGAAAGGATAGAGGATAGGATAAGACAGAGGATAGGATAGGATAGAGGATAGGATAGGATAGAGGATAGAGGATAGAGGATAGAGGATAGAGGATAGAGGATAGAGGATAGAGGATAGAGGATAGAGGATAGAGGATAGAGGATAGAGGATAGAGGATAGAGGATAGAGGATAGAGGATAGGATAGGATAGGATAGAGGATAGGATAGGATAGAGGATAGGATAGGATAGAGGATAGGATAGGATAGAGGATAGGATAGGATAGAGGATATGATAGGATAGAGGATAGGGTAGGGGATTTGATAGGATAGAGGTTTGGATAGGATAGAGGATAGGATAGGATAGAGGATAGGATAGGATAGAGGATACGATAGGATAGAGGATAGGATAGGATAGAGGATAGAGGATAGAGGATAGAGGATAGAGGATAGAGGATAGATAGAGGATAGAGGATAGAGGATAGAGGATAGAGGATAGAGGATAGAGGATAGAGGATAGAGGATAGGATAGGATAGAATAGAGGATAGGATAGGACAGAGGATAGGATAGGGGATTTGATAGGGTAGAGGATAGGATAGGATAGAGGATAGGATAGGATAGAGGATAGGATAGGATAGAGGATACGATAGGATAGAGGATAGGATAGGATAGAGGATAGAGGATAGAGGATAGAGGATAGAGGATAGAGGATAGAGGATAGAGGATAGAGGATAGAGGATAGAGGATAGGATAGGATAGAATAGAGGATAGGATAGGACAGAGGATAGGATAGGGGATTTGATAGGATAGGATAGAGGATAGGATAGACGATAGGATAGGATAGAGGATAGGATAGGATAGAGGATAGGATAGGATAGAGGATAGGATAGGATAGAGGATAGAGGATAGAGGATAGGATAGGATAGAGGATAGGATAGGATAGAGGATAGGATAGGATAGAGGATAGGATAGGACAGAGGATAGGGTAGGGGATTTGATAGGATAGAGGATAGGATAGGATAGAAGATAGGATAGGATAGAGGATAGGATAGGATAGAGGATAGGATAGGATAGAGGATAGGATAGACGATAGGATAGGATAGAGGATAGGATAGGATAGAGGGAAGGATCGGAAAGAGGATAGGATAGGATAGAGGATAGGAAAGGATAGAGGATAGGATAAGACAGAGGATAGGATGGGGGATTTGATAGGATAGGATAGAGGATAGGATAGACGATAGGATAGGATAGAGCATAGGTTAGGATAGAGGGTAGGATAGGATAGAGGATAGGATAGGATAGAGGATAGATGATAGGATAGAGGATAGGATAGGACAGAGGATAGGATAGGACAGAGGATAGGGTAGGGGATTTGATAGGATAGAGGATAGGATAGGATAGAAGATAGGATAGGATAGAGGATAGAATAGGATAGAGGATAGGATAGGATAGAGGATAGGATAGGATAGAGGATAGGATAGACGATAGGATAGGATAGAGGATAGGATAGGATACAGGTTACGATAGGATAGAGGATAGGATAGGACAGAGGATACGATAGGGGATTTGATAGGATAGAGGATAGGATAGGATAGAGGATTGGCTAGGATAGAGGATAGATGATAGGATAGGATAGAGGATAGGATAGGATAGAGGATAGGATAGGATAGAGGATAGGATAGGATAGAGGATAGGATAGGATAGAGGATAGAGGATAGGATAGGATAGAGGATAGGATAGGATAGAGGATAGGATAGGACAGAGGATAGGGTAGGAGATTTGATAGGATAGAGGATAGGATAGGATAGAAGATAGGATAGGATAGAGGATAGGATAGGATAGGATAGAGGATAGGATAGGACAGAGGATAGGATAGGGGATTTGATAGGATAGAGGATAGGATAGGATAGAGGATAGAGGATAGGATAGGATAGAGGATAGAGGATAGAGGATAGAGGATAGAGGATAGGATAGGATAGAGGATAGGATAGGATAGAGGATAGGATAGGATAGAGGATAGGATAGGATAGAGGATAGGATAGGACAGAGGATAGGGTAGGGGATTTGATAGGATAGAGGTTTGGATAGGATAGAAGATAGGATAGGATAGAGTATAGGATAGGATAGAGGATAGGATAGACGATAGGATAGTATAGAGGATAGGATAGGATAGAGGATAGGATAGGGTAGAGGATAGGATAGGATAGAAGATAGGATAGGATAGAGGATAGGATAGGATAGAGGATAGAGGATAGAGGATAGAGGATAGAGGATAGAGGATAGAGGATAGGATAGGATAGGATAGAGGATAGGATAGGACAGAGGATAGGATAGGGGATTTGATAGGATAGGATAGAGGATAGGATAGACGATAGGATAGGATAGAGGATAGGATAGGATAGAGGATAGGATAGGATAGAGGATAGGATAGGATAGAGGATAGAGGATAGAGGATAGGATAGGATAGAGGATAGGATAGGATAGAGGATAGGATAGGATAGAGGATAGGATAGGACAGAGGATAGGGTAGGGGATTTGATGGGATAGAGGATAGGATAGGATAGAAGATAGGATAGGATAGAGGATAGGATAGGATAGAGGATAGGATAGGATAGAGGATAGGATAGACGATAGGATAGGATAGAGGATAGGATAGGATAGAGGGAAGGATCGGAAAGAGGATAGGATAGGATAGAGGATAGGAAAGGATAGAGGATAGGATAAGACAGAGGATAGGATGGGGGATTTGATAGGATAGGATAGAGGATAGGATAGGATAGAGTATATGATAGGATAGAGGATAGGATAGGATAGAGGATAGGATAGGATAGAGGATAGGATAGGACAGAGGATAGGATAGGGGATTTGATAGGGTAGAGGATAGGATAGGATAGAGGATAGGATAGGATAGAGGATAGGATAGGATAGGACAGAGGATACGATAGGATAGAGGATAGGATAGGATAGAGGATAGAGGATAGAGGATAGAGGATAGAGGATAGAGGATAGAGGATAGAGGATAGAGGATAGAGGATAGAGGATAGAGGATAGAGGATAGAGGATAGGATAGGATAGGATAGAGGATAGGATAGGACAGAGGATAGGATAGGGGATTTGATAGGATAGGATAGAGGATAGGATAGACGATAGGATAGGATAGAGGATAGGATAGGATAGAGGATAGGATAGGATAGAGGATAGGATAGGATAGAGGATAGGATAGGATAGAGGATAGGATAGGATAGAGGATAGAGGATAGAGGATAGAGGATAGGATAGGACAGAGGATAGGATAGGATAGAGGATAGGATAGGATAGAGGATAGGATAGGACAGAGGATAGGGTAGGGGATTTGACAGGATAGAGGATAGGATAGGATAGAAGATAGGATAGGATAGAGGATAGGATAGGATAGAGGATAGGAAAGGATAGAGGATAGGATAAGACAGAGGATAGGATGGGGGATTTGATAGGATAGGATAGAGGATAGGATAGACGATAGGATAGGATAGAGCATAGGATAGACGATAGGATAGGATAGAGCATAGGATAGGATAGAGGGTAGGATAGGATAGAGGATAGGATAGGATAGAGGATAGATGATAGGATAGGATGGAGGATAGGATAGGATAGAGGATAGGATAGGACAGAGGATAGGGTAGGGGATTTGATAGGATAGAGGATAGGATAGGATAGAAGATAGGATAGGATAGAGGATAGGATAGGATAGAGGATAGGATAGGATAGAGGATAGGATAGGACAGAGGATAGGGTAGGGGATTTGATAGGATAGAGGATAGGATAGGATAGAAGATAGGATAGGATAGAGGATAGGATAGGATAGGATAGAGGATAGGGTAGGATAGAGGATAGGATAGACGATAGGATAGGATAGAGGATAGGATAGGATAGAGGTTACGATAGGATAGAGGATAGGATAGGACAGAGGATAGGATAGGGGATTTGATAGGATAGAGGATAGGATAGGATAGAGGATTGGATAGGATAGAGGATAGATGATAGGATAGGATAGAGGATAGGATAGGGGATTTGATAGGATAGAGGATAGGATAGGATAGAAGATAGGATAGTATAGAGGATAGGATAGCATAGAGGATAGGATAGGATAGAGGATAGGATAGGATAGAGGATAGGATAGAGGATAGGATAGAGGATAGGATAGGATAGAGGATAGAGGATAGGATAGGATAGAGGATAGAGGATAGAGGATAGAGGATAGGATAGGATAGAGGATAGGATAGGATAGAGGATAGGATAGGACAGAGGATAGGGTAGGGGATTTGATAGGATAGAGGATAGGATAGGATAGAAGATAGGATAGGATAGAGGATAGGATAGGATAGAGGATAGGATAGGATAGAGGATAGGATAGACGATAGGATAGGATAGAGGATAGGATAGGATAGAGGGAAGGATCGGAAAGAGGATAGGATAGGATAGAGGATAGGAAAGGATAGAGGATAGGATAAGACAGAGGATAGGATGGGGGATTTGATAGGATAGGATAGAGGATAGGATAGACGATAGGATAGGATAGAGCATAGGTTAGGATAGAGGGTAGGATAGGATAGAGGATAGGATAGGATAGAGGATAGATGATAGGATAGAGGATAGGATAGGACAGAGGATAGGATAGGACAGAGGATAGGGTAGGGGATTTGATAGGATAGAGGATAGGATAGGATAGAAGATAGGATAGGATAGAGGATAGGATAGGATAGAGGATAGGATAGGATAGAGGATAGGATAGGATAGAGGATAGGATAGACGATAGGATAGGATAGAGGATAGGATAGGATACAGGTTACGATAGGATAGAGGATAGGATAGGACAGAGGATACGATAGGGGATTTGATAGGATAGAGGATAGGATAGGATAGAGGATTGGCTAGGATAGAGGATAGATGATAGGATAGGATAGAGGATAGGATAGGATAGAGGATAGGATAGGATAGAGGATAGGATAGGATAGAGGATAGAGGATAGGATAGGATAGAGGATAGGATAGGATAGAGGATAGGATAGGACAGAGGATAGGGTAGGAGATTTGATAGGATAGAGGATAGGATAGGATAGAAGATAGGATAGGATAGAGGATAGGATAGGATAGGATAGAGGATAGGATAGGACAGAGGATAGGATAGGGGATTTGATAGGATAGAGGATAGGATAGGATAGAGGATAGAGGATAGGATAGGATAGAGGATAGAGGATAGAGGATAGAGGATAGAGGATAGGATAGGATAGAGGATAGGATAGGATAGAGGATAGGATAGGATAGAGGATAGGATAGGATAGAGGATAGGATAGGACAGAGGATAGGGTAGGGGATTTGATAGGATAGAGGTTTGGATAGGATAGAAGATAGGATAGGATAGAGTATAGGATAGGATAGAGGATAGGATAGACGATAGGATAGTATAGAGGATAGGATAGGATAGAGGATAGGATAGGGTAGAGGATAGGATAGGATAGAAGATATTATAGGATAGAGGATAGGATAGGATAGAGGATAGAGGATAGAGGATAGAGGATAGAGGATAGAGGATAGAGGATAGGATAGGATAGGATAGAGGATAGGATAGGACAGAGGATAGGATAGGGGATTTGATAGGATAGGATAGAGGATAGGATAGACGATAGGATAGGATAGAGGATAGGATAGGATAGAGGATAGGATAGGATAGAGGATAGGATAGGATAGAGGATAGAGGATAGAGGATAGAGGATAGGATAGGATAGAGGATAGGATAGGATAGAGGATAGGATAGGATAGAGGATAGGATAGGACAGAGGATAGGGTAGGGGATTTGATGGGATAGAGGATAGGATAGGATAGAAGATAGGATAGGATAGAGGATAGGATAGGATAGAGGATAGGATAGGATAGAGGATAGGATAGACGATAGGATAGGATAGAGGATAGGATAGGATAGAGGGAAGGATCGGAAAGAGGATAGGATAGGATAGAGGATAGGAAAGGATAGAGGATAGGATAAGACAGAGGATAGGATGGGGGATTTGATAGGATAGGATAGAGGATAGGATAGGATAGAGTATATGATAGGATAGAGGATAGGATAGGATAGAGGATAGGATAGGATAGAGGATAGGATAGGACAGAGGATAGGATAGGGGATTTGATAGGGTAGAGGATAGGATAGGATAGAGGATAGGATAGGATAGAGGATAGGATAGGATAGGACAGAGGATACGATAGGATAGAGGATAGGATAGGATAGAGGATAGAGGATAGAGGATAGAGGATAGAGGATAGAGGATAGAGGATAGAGGATAGAGGATAGAGGATAGAGGATAGAGGATAGAGGATAGGATAGGATAGGATAGAGGATAGGATAGGACAGAGGATAGGATAGGGGATTTGATAGGATAGGATAGAGGATAGGATAGACGATAGGATAGGATAGAGGATAGGATAGGATAGAGGATAGGATAGGATAGAGGATAGGATAGGATAGAGGATAGGATAGGATAGAGGATAGAGGATAGAGGATAGAGGATAGGATAGGACAGAGGATAGGATAGGATAGAGGATAGGATAGGATAGAGGATAGGATAGGACAGAGGATAGGGTAGGGGATTTGACAGGATAGAGGATAGGATAGGATAGAAGATAGGATAGGATAGAGGATAGGATAGGATAGAGGATAGGAAAGGATAGAGGATAGGATAAGACAGAGGATAGGATGGGGGATTTGATAGGATAGGATAGAGGATAGGATAGACGATAGGATAGGATAGAGCATAGGATAGACGATAGGATAGGATAGAGCATAGGATAGGATAGAGGGTAGGATAGGATAGAGGATAGGATAGGATAGAGGATAGATGATAGGATAGGATGGAGGATAGGATAGGATAGAGGATAGGATAGGACAGAGGATAGGGTAGGGGATTTGATAGGATAGAGGATAGGATAGGATAGAAGATAGGATAGGATAGAGGATAGGATAGGATAGAGGATAGGATAGGATAGAGGATAGGATAGGACAGAGGATAGGGTAGGGGATTTGATAGGATAGAGGATAGGATAGGATAGAAGATAGGATAGGATAGAGGATAGGATAGGATAGGATAGAGGATAGGGTAGGATAGAGGATAGGATAGACGATAGGATAGGATAGAGGATAGGATAGGATAGAGGTTACGATAGGATAGAGGATAGGATAGGACAGAGGATAGGATAGGGGATTTGATAGGATAGAGGATAGGATAGGATAGAGGATTGGATAGGATAGAGGATAGATGATAGGATAGGATAGAGGATAGGATAGGGGATTTGATAGGATAGAGGATAGGATAAGATAGAAGATAGGATAGTATAGAGGATAGGATAGCATAGAGGATAGGATAGGATAGAGGATAGGATAGGATAGAGGATAGGATAGAGGATAGGATAGAGGATAGGATAGGATAGAGGATAGAGGATAGGATAGGATAGAGGATAGAGGATAGAGGATAGAGGATAGGATAGGATAGAGGATAGGATAGGATAGAGGATAGGATAGGATAGAGGATAGGATAGGACAGAGGATAGGGTAGGGGATTTGATAGGATAGAGGTTTGGATAGGATAGAAGATAGGATAGGATAGAGTATAGGATAGGATAGAGGATAGGATAGACGATAGGATAGTATAGAGGATAGGATAGGATAGAGGATAGGATAGGGTAGAGGATAGGATAGGATAGAAGATAGGATAGGATAGAGGATAGGATAGGATAGAGGATAGAGGATAGAGGATAGGATAGGATAGAGGATAGAGGATAGAGGATAGAGGATAGGATAGGATAGAGGATAGGATAGGATAGAGGATAGGATAGGACAGAGGATAGGGTAGGGGATTTGATAGGATAGAGGTTTGGATAGGATAGAGTATAGGATAGGATAGAGGATAGGATAGGATATAGGATAGGATAGACGATAGGATAGGATAGAGGATAGGATAGACGATAGGATAGGATATAGGATAGGATAGGATAGAGTATAGGATAGGATAGAGGATAGGATAGGATAGAGGATAGGATAGGATAGAGGATAGGATAGGACAGAGGATACGATAGGGGATTTGATAGGGTAGAGGATAGGATAGGATAGAGGATAGGATAGGATAGAGGATAGGATAGGGTAGAGGATAGGATAGGATAGAGGATAGGATAGACGATAGGATAGTATAGAGGATAGGATAGGATAGAGGATAGGATAGGGTAGAGGATAGGATAGGATAGAGGATAGGATAGGACAGAGGATAGGGTAGGGGATTTGATAGGATAGAGGTTTGGATAGGATAGAAGATAGGATAGGATAGAGTATAGGATAGGATAGAGGATAGGATAGACGATAGGATAGTATAGAGGATAGGATAGGGTAGAGGATAGGATAGGATAGAGGATAGGATAGGGTAGAGGATAGGATAGGATAGAAGATAGGATAGGATAGAGGATAGGATAGGATAGAGGATAGAGGATAGGATAGGATAGGATAGAGGATAGAGGATAGAGGATAGAGGATAGGATAGGATAGAGGATAGGATAGGATAGAGGATATGATAGGACAGAGGATAGGGTAGGGGATTTGATAGGATAGAGGTTTGGATAGGATAGAGTATAGGATAGGATAGAGGATAGGATAGGATAGAGGATAGGATAGACGTTAGGATAGGATAGAGGATAGGATAGACGATAGGATAGGATATAGGATAGGATAGGATAGAGTATAGGATAGGATAGAGGATAGGATAGGATAGAGGAAAGGATAGGATAGAGGATAGGATAGGATAGAGGATTGGATAGGATAGAGGATAGATGATAGGATAGGATAGAGGATAGGATAGGGGATTTGATAGGATAGAGGATAGGATAGGATAGAGGATAGGATAGGATAGAGGATAGTATAGGATAGAGGATAGAGGATAGGATAGGGGATAGAGGATAGGATAGGGTAGAGGATAGAGGATAGGATAGGATAGAGGATAGGATAGGATAGAGGATAGGATACGCGATAGGATAGGATAGATGATAGGATACGCGATAGGATAGGATAGAGGATAGGATAGGATAGAGGTTACGATAGGATAGAGGATTGGATAGGATAGAAGATAGGATAGGATAGAGTATAGGATAGGATAGAGGATAGGATAGGATAGAGGATAGGATAGACGATAGGATAGGATAGAGGATAGGATAGAGGATAGGATAGACGATAGGATAGGATAGTGGATAGGATAGGATAGAGTATAGGATAGGATAGAGGATAGGATAGGATAGAGGATAGGATAGGATAGAGGATAGGATAGGATAGAGGATAGGATAGACGATAGGATAGGATAGAGCATAGGATAGGATAGAGGATAGGATAGGATAGAGGATAGGATAGGATAGAGGGGTAGGATAGAATAGAGGATAGAGGATAGGATAGGATAGAGGATAGGATAGGATAGAGGATAGGATAGGACAGAGGATAGGGTAGGGGATTTGATAGGATAGAGGATAGGATAGGATAGAAGATAGGATAGGATAGGATAGAGGATAGGATAGGATAGAGGATAGGATAGGATAGAGGATAGGATAGACGATATTATAGGATAGAGGAAAGGATAGGATAGAGGATAGGAAAGGATAGAGGATAGGATAAGACAGAGGATAGGATGGGGGATTTGATAGGATAGGATAGAGGATAGGATAGACGATAGGATAGGATAGAGCATAGGATAGGATAGAGGATAGGATAGGATAGAGGATAGGATAGGATAGAGGATAGATGATAGGATAGGATGGAGGATAGGATAGGACAGAGGATAGGGTAGGGGATTTGATAGGATAGAGGATAGGATAGGATAGAAGATAGGATAGGATAGAGGATAGGATAGGATAGAGGATAGGATAGGACAGAGGATAGGGTAGGGGATGTGATAGGATAGAGGATAGGATAGGATAGAAGATAGGATAGGATAGAGGATAGGATAGGATAGAGGATAGGATAGGATAGAGGATAGGATAGACGATAGGATAGGATAGAGGATATTATAGGATAGAGGATAGGATAGGATGGAGGATAGGATAGGATAGAGGATAGGATAGGATAAAGGATAGGATAGGACAGAGGATAGGATAGGGGATTTGATAGGATTGAGGATAGGATAGGATAGAGGATAGAGGATAGGATAGGATAGAGGATAGGATAGGATAGAGGATAGGATAGGATAGAGGATAGGATAGGATAGAGGATAGGATAGGATAGAGGATAGGATAGGATAGAGGATAGGATAGGATAGAGGTTACGATAGGATAGAGGATAGGATAGGACAGAGTATAGGATAGGGGATTTGATAGGATAGAGGATAGGATAGGATAGAGGATCGAGGATAGGATAGGATAGAGGATAGGATAGGATAGAGGATAGGATAGGATAGAGGATAGGATAGGACAGAGGATAGGATAGGGGATTTGATAGGGTAGAGGATAGGATAGGATAGAGGATAGGATAGGATAGAGGATAGGATAGGATAGGACAGAGGATACGATAGGATAGAGGATAGGATAGGATAGAGGATAGAGGATAGAGGATAGAGGATAGAGGATAGAGGATAGAGGATAGAGGATAGAGGATAGAGGATAGAGGATAGAGGATAGAGGATAGGATAGGATAGGATAGAGGATAGGATAGGACAGAGGATAGGATAGGGGATTTGATAGGATAGGATAGAGGATAGGATAGACGATAGGATAGGATAGAGGATAGGATAGGATAGAGGATAGGATAGGATAGAGGATAGGATAGGATAGAGGATAGGATAGGATAGAGGATAGAGGATAGAGGGGGATTTGATAGGATAGAGGATAGGATAGGATAGAGGATCGAGGATAGGATAGGATAGAGGATAGGATAGGATAGAGGATAGGATAGGACAGAGGATAGGATAGGGGATTTGATAGGATAGAGGATAGGATAGGATAGAGGATTGGATAGGATAGAGGATAGGATAGACGATAGGATAGTATAGAGGATAGGTTAGGATAGAGGATAGGATAGAGGGTAGAGGATAGGATAGGGTAGAGGATAGGATAGGATAGAGGATAGGATAGGATAGAGTATAGTATAGGATAGAGGATAGGATAGGATAGAGGATAGGATAGGGTAGGGGATTTGATAGGATAGAGGATAGGATAGGATAGAGGATAGGATAGGATAGAAGATAGGATAGGATAGAGGATAGGATAGGATAGAGGATAGGATAGGATAGAGGATAGGATAGGATAGAGGATAGATGATAGGATAGGGTAGAGGATAGGATAGGATAGAGGATAGGATAGGATAGAAGATAGGATAGGATAGAGGATAGGATAGGATAGAGGATAGAGGATAGAGGATAGAGGATAGGATAGGATAGAGGATAGAGGATAGAGGATAGAGGATAGAGGATAGGATAGGATAGAGGATAGGATAGGATAGAGGATAGGATAGGACAGAGGATAGGGTAGGATAGAGGATAGGATAGACGATAGGATAGGATAGAGGATAGGATAGGATAGAGGTTACGATAGGATAGAGGATAGGATAGGACAGAGGATCGGATAGGGGATTTGATAGGATAGAGGATAGGATAGGATAGAGGATAGGATAGGATAGAGGACAGAGGATAGGATAGGATAGAGGATAGGATAGGATAGAGGATAGCATAGGACAGAGGATAGGGTAGGGGATTTGATAGGATAGAGGATAGGATAGGATAGAGGATAGGATAGGATAGAGGATAGAGGATAGGATAGGATAGAGGATAGGATAGGATAGAGGATAGCATAGGACAGAGGATAGGGTAGGGGATTTGATAGGATAGAGGATAGGATAGGATAGAGAATAGGATAGGATAGAGGATAGGTTAGGATAGAGGATAGGATACGCGATAGGATAGGATAGAGGATAGGATAGGATAGAGGTTACGATAGGATAGAGGATAGGATAGGACAGAGGATAGGATAGGGGATTTGATAGGATAGAGGATAGGATAGGATAGAGGATTGGATAGGATAGAGGATAGATGATAGGATAGGATAAAGGATAGGATAGGGGATTTGATAGGATAGAGGATAGGATAGGATAGAAGATAGGATAGGATAGAGGATAGGATAGGACAGAGGATAGGATAGGATAGAGGATAGGATAAGATAGAGGGTAGGATAGACGATAGGATAGGATAGAGGATAGGATAGGATAGAGGATAGTATAGGATAGAGGATAGAGGATAGGATAGAGGATAGAGGATAGGATAGGGTAGAGGATAGAGGATAGGATAGGATAGAGGATAGGATAGGATAGAGGATAGGATACGCGATAGGATAGGATAGATGATAGGATACGCGATAGGATAGGATAGAGGATAGGATAGGATAGAGGTTACGATAGGATAGAGGATTGGATAGTATAGAAGATAGGATAGGATAGAGTATAGGATAGGATAGAGGATAGGATAGGATAGAGGATAGGATAGACGATAGGATAGGATAGAGGATAGGATAGAGGATAGGATAGACGATAGGATAGGATAGTGGATAGGATAGGATAGAGTATAGGATAGGATAGAGGATAGGATAGGATAGAGGATAGGATAGGATAGAGGATAGGATAGGATAGACGATAGGATAGGATAGAGGATAGGATAGAGGATAGGATAGACGATAGGATAGGATAGTGGATAGGATAGGATAGAGTATAGGATAGGATAGAGGATAGGATAGGATAGAGGATAGGATAGGATAGAGGATAGGATAGGATAGAGGATAGGATAGACGATAGGATAGGATAGAGGATAGGATAGGACAGAGGATAGGGTAGGATAGAGGATAGGATAGACGATAGGATAGGATAGAGGATAGGATAGGATAGAGGTTACGATAGGATAGAGGATAGGATAGGACAGAGGATAGGATAGGGGATTTGATAGGATAGAGGATAGGATAGGATAGAGGATAGGATAGGATAGAGGATAGAGGATAGGATAGGATAGAGGATAGGATAGGATAGAGGATAGCATAGGACAGAGGATAGGGTAGGGGATTTGATAGGATAGAGGATAGGATAGGATAGAGAATAGGATAGGATAGAGGATAGGTTAGGATAGAGGATAGGATACGCGATAGGATAGGATAGAGGATAGGATAGGATAGAGGTTACGATAGGATAGAGGATTGGATAGTATAGAAGATAGGATAGGATAGAGTATAGGATAGGATAGAGGATAGGATAGGATAGAGGATAGGATAGACGATAGGATAGGATAGAGGATAGGATAGAGGATAGGATAGACGATAGGATAGGATAGTGGATAGGATAGGATAGAGTATAGGATAGGATAGAGGATAGGATAGGATAGAGGATAGGATAGGATAGAGGATAGGATAGGATAGACGATAGGATAGGATAGAGGATAGGATAGAGGATAGGATAGACGATAGGATAGGATAGAGGATAGGATAGGATAGAGGATAGGATAGGATAGAGGATAGGATAGGATAGAGGATAGGATAGACGATAGGATAGGATAGAGGATAGGATAGGACAGAGGATAGGGTAGGATAGAGGATAGGATAGACGATAGGATAGGATAGAGGATAGGATAGGATAGAGGTTACGATAGGATAGAGGATAGGATAGGACAGAGGATAGGATAGGGGATTTGATAGGATAGAGGATAGGATAGGATAGAGGATAGGATAGGATAGAGGATAGAGGATAGGATAGGATAGAGGATAGGATAGGATAGAGGATAGCATAGGACAGAGGATAGGGTAGGGGATTTGATAGGATAGAGGATAGGATAGGATAGAGAATAGGATAGGATAGAGGATAGGTTAGGATAGAGGATAGGATACGCGATAGGATAGGATAGAGGATAGGATAGGATAGAGGTTACGATAGGATAGAGGATTGGATAGTATAGAAGATAGGATAGGATAGAGTATAGGATAGGATAGAGGATAGGATAGGACAGAGGATAGGATAGACGATAGGATAGGATAGAGGATAGGATAGAGGATAGGATAGACGATAGGATAGGATAGTGGATAGGATAGGATAGAGTATAGGATAGGATAGAGGATAGGATAGGATAGAGGATAGGATAGGATAGAGGATAGGATAGGATAGACGATAGGATAGGATAGAGGATAGGATAGAGGATAGGATAGACGATAGGATAGGATAGTGGATAGGATTGGATAGAGTATAGGATAGGATAGAGGATAGGATAGGATAGAGGATAGGATAGGATAGAGGATAGGATAGGATAGAGGATAGGATAGACGATAGGATAGGATAGAGGATAGGATAGGACAGAGGATAGGGTAGGATAGAGGATAGGATAGACGATAGGATAGGATAGAGGATAGGATAGGACAGAGGATAGGATAGGGGATTTGATAGGATAGAGGATAGGATAGGATAGAGGATAGGATAGGATAGAGGATAGAGGATAGGATAGGATAGAGGATAGGATAGGATAGAGGATAGCATAGGACAGAGGATAGGGTAGGGGATTTGATAGGATAGAGGATAGGATAGGATAGAGAATAGGATAGGATAGAGGATAGGTTAGGATAGAGGATAGGATACGCGATAGGATAGGATAGAGGATAGGATAGGATAGAGGTTACGATAGGATAGAGGATAGGATAGGACAGAGGATAGGATAGGGGATTTGATAGGATAGAGGATAGGATAGGATAGAGGATTGGATAGGATAGAGGATAGATGATAGGATAGGATAGAGGATAGGATAGGGGATTTGATAGGATAGAGGATAGGATAGGATAGAAGATAGGATAGGATAGAGGATAGGATAGGACAGAGGATAGGATAGGATAGAGGATAGGATAAGATAGAGGGTAGGATAGACGATAGGATAGGATAGAGGATAGGATAGGATAGAGGATAGTATAGGATAGAGGATAGAGGATAGGATAGGGGATAGAGGATAGGATAGGGTAGAGGATAGAGGATAGGATAGGATAGAGGATAGGATAGGATAGAGGATAGGATAGGATAGAGGATAGGATAGGATAGAGGATAGGATAGACGATAGGATAGGATAGAGGATAGGATAGGACAGAGGATAGGGTAGGATAGAGGATAGGATAGACGATAGGATAGGATAGAGGATAGGATAGGATAGAGGTTACGATAGGATAGAGGATAGGATAGGACAGAGGATAGGATAGGGGATTTGATAGGATAGAGGATAGGATAGGATAGAGGATAGGATAGGATAGAGGATAGAGGATAGGATAGGATAGAGGATAGGATAGGATAGAGGATAGCATAGGACAGAGGATAGGGTAGGGGATTTGATAGGATAGAGGATAGGATAGGATAGAGAATAGGATAGGATAGAGGATAGGTTAGGATAGAGGATAGGATACGCGATAGGATAGGATAGAGGATAGGATAGGATAGAGGTTACGATAGGATAGAGGATAGGATAGGACAGAGGATAGGATAGGGGATTTGATAGGATAGAGGATAGGATAGGATAGAGGATTGGATAGGATAGAGGATAGATGATAGGATAGGATAGAGGATAGGATAGGGGATTTGATAGGATAGAGGATAGGATAGGATAGAAGATAGGATAGGATAGAGGATAGGATAGGACAGAGGATAGGATAGGATAGAGGATAGGATAAGATAGAGGGTAGGATAGACGATAGGATAGGATAGAGGATAGGATAGGATAGAGGATAGTATAGGATAGAGGATAGAGGATAGGATAGGGGATAGAGGATAGGATAGGGTAGAGGATAGAGGATAGGATAGGATAGAGGATAGGATAGGATAGAGGATAGGATACGCGATAGGATAGGATAGATGATAGGATACGCGATAGGATAGGATAGAGGATAGGATAGGATAGAGGTTACGATAGGATAGAGGATTGGATAGGATAGAAGATAGGATAGGATAGAGTATAGGATAGGATAGAGGATAGGATAGGATAGAGGATAGGATAGACGATAGGATAGGATAGAGGATAGGATAGAGGATAGGATAGACGATAGGATAGGATAGTGGATAGGATAGGATAGAGTATAGGATAGGATAGAGGATAGGATAGGATAGAGGATAGGATAGGATAGAGGATAGGATAGGATAGAGGATAGGTTAGGATAGAGGATAGGATAGGATAGAGGATAGGATAGGATAGAGGATAGGATAGGACAGAGGATAGGGTAGGGGTTTTGATAGGATAGAGGATAGGATAGGATAGAGGATAGGATAGGACAGAGGATAGGATAGGGGATTTGATAGGATAGAGGATAGGATAGGGTAGAGGATTGGATAGGATAGAGGATAGGATAGAGGATAGGATAGTATAGAGGATAGGTTAGGATAGAGGATAGGATAGGATAGAGGATAGGATAGGATAGAGGATAGATGATAGGATAGGGTAGAGGATAGGATAGGATAGAGGATAGGATAGGATAGAAGATAGGATAGGATAGAGGATAGGATAGGATAGAGGATAGAGGATAGGATAGGATAGAGGATAGAGGATAGAGGATAGAGGATAGGATCGGATAGAGGATAGGATAGGATAGAGGATAGGATAGGACAGAGGATAGGGTAGGATAGAGGATAGGATAGACGATAGGATAGGATAGAGGATAGGATAGGATAGAGGTTACGATAGGATAGAGGATAGGATAGGACAGAGGATAGGATAGGGGATTTGATAGGATAGAGGATAGGATAGGATAGAGGATAGGATAGGATAGAGGATAGAGGATAGGATAGGATAGAGGATAGGATAGGATAGAGGATAGCATAGGACAGAGGATAGGGTAGGGGATTTGATAGGATAGAGGATAGGATAGGATAGAGAATAGGATAGGATAGAGGATAGGTTAGGATAGAGGATACGATACGCGATAGGATAGGATAGAGGATAGGATAGGATAGAGGTTACGATAGGATAGAGGATAGGATAGGACAGAGGATAGGATAGGGGATTTTATAGGATAGAGGATAGGATAGGATAGAGGATTGGATAGGATAGAGGATAGATGATAGGATAGGATAGAGGATAGGATAGGGGATTTGATAGGATAGAGGATAGGATAGGATAGAAGATAGGATAGGATAGAGGATAGGATAGGACAGAGGATAGGATAGGATAGAGGATAGGATAAGATAGAGGGTAGGATAGACGATAGGATAGGATAGAGGATAGGATAGGATAGAGGATAGGATAGGATAGAGGATAGTATAGGATAGAGGATAGAGGATAGGATAGAGGATAGAGGATAGGATAGGGTAGAGGATAGAGGATAGGATAGGATAGAGGATAGGATAGGATAGAGGATAGGATACGCGATAGGATAGGATAGAGGATAGGATACGCGATAGGATAGGATAGAGGATAGGATAGGATAGAGGTTACGATAGGATAGAGGATTGGATAGGATAGAAGATAGGATAGGATAGAGTATAGGATAGGATAGAGGATAGGATAGGATAGAGGATAGGATAGACGATAGGATAGGATAGAGGATAGGATAGAGGATAGGATAGACGATAGGATAGGATAGTGGATAGGATAGGATAGAGTATAGGATAGGATAGAGGATAGGATAGGATAGAGGATAGGATAGGATCGAGGATAGGATAGGATAGAGGATAGGATAGACGATAGGATAGGATAGAGCATAGGATAGGATAGAGGATAGGATAGGATAGAGGATAGGATAGGATAGAGGGGTAGGATAGAATAGAGGATAGAGGATAGGATAGGATAGAGGATAGGATAGGATAGAGGATAGGATAGGACAGAGGATAGGGTAGGGGATTTGATAGGATAGAGGATAGGATAGGATAGAAGATAGGATAGGATAGAGGATAGGATAGGATAGAGGATAGGATAGGATAGAGGATAGGATAGACGATATTATAGGATAGAGGGTAGGATAGGATAGAGGATAGGAAAGGATAGAGGATAGGATAAGACAGAGGATACGATGGGGGATTTGATAGGATAGGATAGAGGATAGGATAGACGATAGGATAGGATAGAGCATAGGATAGGATAGAGGATAGGATAGGATAGAGGATAGGATAGGATAGAGGATAGATGATAGGATAGGATGGAGGATAGGATAGGACAGAGGATAGGGTAGGGGATTTGATAGGATAGAGGATAGGATAGGATAGAAGATAGGATAGGATAGAGGATAGGATAGGATAGAGGATAGGATAGGACAGAGGATAGGGTAGGGGATGTGATAGGATAGAGGATAGGATAGGATAGAAGATAGGATAGGATAGAGGATAGGATAGGATAGAGGATAGGATAGGATAGAGGATAGGATAGACGATAGGATAGGATAGAGGATAGGATAGGATAGAGGTTACGATAGGATAGAGGATAGGATAGGACAGAGGATAGGATAGGGGATTTGATAGGATAGAGGATAGGATAGGATAGAGGATTGGATAGGATAGAGGATAGATGATAGGATAGGATAGAGGATAGGATAGGGGATTTGATAGGATAGAGGATAGGATAGGATAGAAGATAGGATAGTATAGAGGATAGGATAGCATAGAGGATAGGATAGGATAGAGGATAGGATAGGATAGAAGATAGGATAGTATAGAGGATAGGATAGCATAGAGGATAGGATAGCATAGAGGATAGGATAGGATAGAAGATAGGATAGGATAGAGGATAGGATAGGATAGAGGATAGGATAGGACAGAGGATAGGGTAGGGGATGTGATAGGATAGAGGATAGGATAGGATAGAAGATAGGATAGGATAAAGGATAGGATAGGATAGAGGATAGGATAGGATAGAGGATAGGATAGACGATAGGATAGGATAGAGGATAGGATAGGATAGAGGTTACGATAGGATAGAGGATAGGATAGGACAGAGGATAGGATAGGGGATTTGATAGGATAGAGGATAGGATAGGATAGAGGATTGGATAGGATAGAGGATAGATGATAGGATAGGATAGAGGATAGGATAGGGGATTTGATAGGATAGAGGATAGGATAGGATAGAAGATAGGATAGTATAGGATATAGGATATGATAGGATAGAGGATAGGATACGATAGAGGATGGGATAGGATAGAGGATACGATAGGTCAGATGATACGACAGGATAGAGGATAGGATATCATAGGGGATAGGATAGGATTGAGGATAGTATAGGATAGAGGATAGAGGATAGGATAGAGGATAGAGGATAGGATAGGGTAGAGGATAGGATAGGATAGAGGATAGGATAGGATAGAGGATAGGATAGGATAGAGGATAGGATAGTATAGAGGATAGGATAGGATAGAGGATAGAGGATAGGATAGGATAGAGGATAGGATAGGATAGAGGATAGGATAGGATAGAGGATAGGATAGGACAGAGGATAGGATAGACGATAGGATAGGATAGGATAGAGGATAGTATAGGATAGAGGATAGAGGATAGGATAGAGGATAGAGGATAGGATAGGGTAGAGGATAGGATAGGATAGAGGATAGGATAGGATAGAAGATAGGATAGGATAGAGGATAGGATAGGATAGAGGATAGGATAGGATAGAGGATAGGATAAGATAGAGGATAGGATAGACGATAGGATAGGATAGGATAGAGGATAGTATAGGATAGAGGATAGTATAGGATAGAGGATAGGATAGGATAGAGGATAGGATAAGATAGAGGATAGGATAGACGATAGGATAGGATAGGATAGAGGATAGTATAGGATAGAGGATAGAGGATAGGATAGAGGATAGAGGATAGGATAGGGTAGAGGATAGGATAGGATAGAGGATAGGATAGGATAGAGTATAGGATAGGATAGAGGATAGGATAGGATAGAGGATAGGATAGGATAGAGGATAGGATAGGATAGAGGATAGGATAGGATAGAGGATAGGATAGGATAGAGGATAGGATAGACGATAGGATAGGATAGAGGATACGACAGGATAGAGGATAGGATAGGATACGGGATAGGATAGGATGGAGGATAGGATAGAGGATAGGATAGGATAGAGGATAGGATAGGATAGAGGATAGGATAGGTTAGAGGATAGGATAGGTTAGAGGATAGTATAGGATAGAGAATATGATAGGATAGGATAGAGGATAGGATAGGACAGACGATACGACAGGATAGAGAATAGGATAGGATAGGGGATAGGATAGGATAGAGGATAGGATAGAGGATAGGATAGAGGGTAGGATAGAGGATTGGATAGGATTGAGGATAGGATAGAGGATAGGATAGGATAGAGGATAGGATAGGATAGAGGATAGGATAGGTTAGAGGATAGGATAGGTTAGAGGATAGGATAAGATAGAGGATAGGATAGACGATAGGATAGGATAGAGGATAGGATAGGATAGAGGATAGTATAGGATAGAGGATAGAGGATAGGATAGAGGATAGGATAGGATAGAGGATAGGATAGTATAGAGGATAGGATAGGATAGAGGATAGAGGATAGGATAGGATAGAGGATAGGATAGGATAGAGGATAGGATAGGATAGAGGATAGGATAGGACAGAGGATAGGATAGACGATAGGATAGGATAGGATAGAGGATAGTATAGGATAGAGGATAGAGGATAGGATAGAGGATAGAGGATAGGATAGGGTAGAGGATAGGATAGGATAGAGGATAGGATAGGATAGAAGATAGGATAGGATAGAGGATAGGATAGGATAGAGGATAGGATAGGATAGAGGATAGGATAAGATAGAGGATAGGATAGACGATAGGATAGGATAGGATAGAGGATAGTATAGGATAGAGGATAGTATAGGATAGAGGATAGGATAGGATAGAGGATAGGATAAGATAGAGGATAGGATAGACGATAGGATAGGATAGGATAGAGGAAAGTATAGGATAGAGGATAGAGGATAGGATAGAGGATAGAGGATAGGATAGGGTAGAGGATAGGATAGGATAGAGGATAGGATAGGATAGAGTATAGGATAGGATAGAGGATAGGATAGGATAGAGGATAGGATAGGATAGAGGATAGGATAGGATAGAGGATAGGATAGGATAGAGGATAGGATAGGATAGAGGATAGGATAGACGATAGGATAGGATAGAGGATACGACAGGATAGAGGATAGGATAGGATACGGGATAGGATAGGATGGAGGATAGGATAGAGGATAGGATAGGATAGAGGATAGGATAGGATAGGATAGAGGATAGGATAGGTTAGAGGATAGGATAGGTTAGAGGATAGTATAGGATAGAGAATATGATAGGATAGGATAGAGGATAGGATAGGACAGACGATACGACAGGATAGAGAATAGGATAGGATAGGGGATAGGATAGGATAGAGGATAGGATAGAGGATAGGATAGAGGGTAGGATAGAGGATTGGATAGGATTGAGGATAGGATAGAGGATAGGATAGGATAGAGGATAGGATAGGATAGAGGATAGGATAGGTTAGAGGATAGGATAGGTTAGAGGATAGTATAGGATAGAGAATATGATAGGATAGGATAGAGGATAGGATAGGACAGACGATACGACAGGATAGAGGATAGGATAGGATAGGGGATAGGATATGATTGAGTATAGGATAGGATACAGGATAGGATAGGATTGGGGATAGGTTACAGGATAGGATAGAGGATAGGATAGAGGATAGGATAGGATAGAGGGTAGGATAGAGGATTGGATAGGATAGAGGATAGGATAGGATAGAGGATTGTATAGGATAGAGGATAGGATAGGATGGAGGATAGGATAGGATAGAGGATAGAATAGGATAGAGGATAGGATAGGATAGAGGATAGGATAGAGGATTGGATAGGATAGGGGATATTGTAGGATAGACGATAGGATAGGATAGAGGATATGATAGGATAGAGGATACGATAGGATAGAGGATAGAATAGGATAGAGGATAGGATAGGATAGGATAGAGGATATTATAGGATATAGGATATGATAGGATAGAGGATAGGATACGATAGAGGATGGGATAGGATAGAGGATACGATAGGTCAGATGATACGACAGGATAGAGGATAGGATATCATAGGGGATAGGATAGGATTGAGGTTAGGATAGGATAGAGGATAGGATAGAGGATAGGATAGAGGATAAGATAGAGGATTGGATAGGATAGAGGATACGATAGGATAGACGATACGATAGGATAGAGGATAGAATTGGATAGAGGATAGGATAGGGTAGAGGATAGGATAGGATAGAGGATAGGATAGGATAGAGTATAGGATAGGATAGAGGATAGGATAGGATAGAGGATAGGATAGGATAGAGGATAGGATAGGATAGAGGATAGGATAGGATAGAGGATAGGATAGGATAGAAGATAGGATAGGATACAGGATAGGATAGGATAGAGGATAGGATAGGATAGAGGATAGAGGATAGGATAGGATAGAGAATAGGATAGGATAGAGGATAGGATAGGACAGAGGATAGGGTAGGGGATTTGATAGGATAGAGGATAGGATGGGATAGAGGATTGGATAGGATAGAGGATAGGATAGACGATAGGATAGTATAGAGGATAGGATAGGATAGAGGATAGGATAGTATAGAGGATAGGATAGGATAGAGGATAGAGGATAGGATAGGATAGAGGATAGGATAGGATAGAGGATAGGATAGGATAGAGGATAGGATAGGATAGAGGATAGGATAGGATAGAGGATAGGATAGGATAGAGGATAGGATAGGATAGAGGATAGGATAGGATAGAGGATAGGATAGGATAGAGGATAGGATAGGACAGAGGATAGGGTAGGGGATTTGATAGGATAGAGGATAGAATAGGATAGAAGATAGGATAGGATAGAGGATAGGATAGGATAGAGGATAGGATAGGATAGAGGATAGGATAGGATAGAGGATAGGATAGGATAGAGGATAGGATAGACGATAGGATAGGATAGAGGATAGGATAGGATAGAGGGTAGGATCGGAAAGAGGATAGGATAGGATAGAGGATAGGAAAGGATAGAGGATAGGATAGGACAGAGGATAGGATAGGGGATTTGATAGGATTGGATAGAGGATAGGATAGACCATAGGATAGGATAGAGCATAGGATAGGATAGAGGATAGGATAGGATAGAGGATAGGATAGGATAGAGGGTAGGATAGGATAGAGGATAGGATAGGATAGAGGATAGGATAGGATAGAGGATAGGATAGGATAGAGTATAGGATAGGATAGAGGATACGATAGGATGGAGGATAGAATTGGATAGAGGATAGGATAGGATAGAGGATAGGATAGAGGATTGGATAGGATATTGGATATTATAGGATAGACGATAGGGTAGAGGATAGGATAGAGGATAGGATAGAGGGTAGGATAGAGGATTGGATAGGATTGCGGATATTATAGGATATAGGATTGTATAGGATAGAGGATAGGATAGGATAGAGGATTGTATAGGATAGAGGATAGGATAGGATAGAGGATAGGATAGAATAGGGGATAGGATACGTCAGATGATAGGATAGGATAGAGGATATTATAGGATATAGGATAGGATAGGATAGGATAGAGGATAGGATACGTTTGAGGGTGGGATAGGAAAGAGGATACGATAGGATAGATGATAGGATAGGATAGAGGATTGGATAGGATACAGGATAACATTCAGGATAGGATAGGATAGAGGATAGGATACGATAAAGGATGGGAAAGGATAGAGATACGATAGAATAGAGGATAGGATAGAGGATTGGATAGGATATTGGATATTATAGGATAGACGATAGGGTAGAGGATAGGATAGAGGATAGGATAGAGGATAGGATAGGACAGGCGATACGACAGGATAGAGGATAGGATAGGACAGAGGATACGACAGGATAGAGGATAGGATAGAGGATAGGATAGAGGGTAGGATAGAGGATAGGATAGAGAGGATAGGATAGGACAGAGGATACGACAGGATAGAGGATAGGATAGGATACGGATAGGATAGGATTGAGGATAGGATAGGATAGAGGATAAGATAGAGGATAGGATAGAGGATTGGATAGGATTGAGGATATTATAGGATATAGGATAGGATAGGATAGAGGATAGGATACGATAGAGGATGGGATAGGATAGAGGATACGATAGGATAGAGGATATGATAGGATGGAGGATTGTATAGGATAGAGGATAGGACAGGATAGAGGATAGGATAGGATAGAGGATATTATAGGATAGACGATAGGATAGGATAGAGGATAGGATAGGATGGAGGATAGGATAGAGGATAGGATAGGATAGAGGATAGGATAGGATAGAGGATAGGATAGGTTAGAGGATAGGATAGGTTAGAGGATAGTATAGGATAGAGAATATGATAGGATAGGATAGAGGATAGGATAGGACAGACGGTACGACAGGATAGAGAATAGGATAGGATAGGGGATAGGATAGGATAGAGGATAGGATAGAGGATAGGATAGAGGGTAGGATAGAGGATTGGATAGGATTGAGGATATTATAGGATATAGGATATGATAGGATACAGGATAGGATACGATAGAGGATGGGATAAGATAGAGGATACGATAGGATAGAGGATAGGATAGGATAGGGGATAGGATATGATTGAGTATAGGATAGGATACAGGATAGGATAGGATTGGGGATAGGTTACAGGATAGGATAGAGGATAGGATAGAGGATAGGATAGGATAGAGGGTAGGATAGAGGATTGGATAGGATAGAGGATAGGATAGGATAGAGGATTGTATAGGATAGAGGATAGGATAGGATGGAGGATAGGATAGGATAGAGGATACGATAGGATAGACGATACGATTGGATAGAGGATAGAATTGGATAGAGGATAGGATAGGATAGAGGATAGGATAGAGGATTGGATAGGATATTGGATATTATAGGATAGACGATAGGGTAGAGGATAGGATAGATGATAGGATAGAGCATATGATAGGACAGACGATACGACTGGATAGAGGATAGGATAGGACAGAGGATACGACAGGATAGAGGATAGAATAGGATAGAGTATAGGATAGGATAGAGGATAGGATAGAGGATTGGATAGGATAATGGATATTGTAGGATAGACGATAGGATAGGATAGAGGATAGGATAGGTCAGATGATACGACAGGATAGAGGATAGGATATCATAGGGAATAGGATAGGATTGAGGATAGGATAGGATAGAGGATAGGATAGAGGATAGGATAGAGGATAGGATAGAGGATTGGATAGGATTGAGGATATTATAGGATATAGGATAGGATAGAATAGAGGATAGGATACGTTTGAGGATGGGATAGGAAAGAGGATACGATAGAATAGAGGATAGGATAGAGGATTGGATAGGATATTGGATATTATAGGATAGACGATAGGGTAGAGGATAGGATAGAGGATAGGATAGAGGATAGGATAGGACAGACGATACGACAGGATAGAGGATAGGATAGGACAGACGATACGACAGGATAGAGGATAGGATAGGACAGAGGATACGACAGGATAGAGGCTAGGATAGGATAGGGCATAGGATAGGATTGAGGATAGGATGGGATAGAGGATAGTATAGGATAGAGGATAGGATAGGATAGAGGATAGGATAGGTTAGAGGATAGTATAGGATAGAGAATATGATAGGATAGGATGGAGGATAGGATAGGACAGACGATACGACAGGATAGAGAATAGGATAGGATAGGGGATAGGATAGGATTGAGGATAGGATAGGATAGAGGATAGAATAGGATAGGGGATAGGTTAGAGGATAGGATAGAGGATAGGATAGAGGATAGGATAGGATAGAGGATAGGATAGAGGATAGGATAGAGGGTAGGATAGAGGATTGGATAGGATTGAGGATATTATAGGATATAGGATATGATAGGATAGAGGATAGGATAGGATAGAGGATGGGATAGGATAGAGGATACGGTAGGATAGAGGATAGGATAGGATAGAGGATTGTATAGGACAGACGATACGACAGGATAGAGAATAGGATAGGATAGGGGATAGGATAGGATTGAGGATAGGATAGGATAGAGGATAGGATAGGATAGGGGATAGGTTAGAGGATAGGATAGAGGATAGGATAGAGGATAGGATAGGATAGAGGATAGGATAGAGGATAGGATAGAGGGTAGGATAGAGGATTGGATAGGATTGAGGATATTATAGGATATAGGATATGATAGGATAGAGGATAGGATACGATAGAGGATGGGATAGGATAGAGGATACGATAGGATAGAGGATAGGATAGGATAGAGGATTGTATAGGACAGACGATACGACAGGATAGAGGATAGGATAGGATAGGGGATAGGATAGGGATAGAGGATTGGATAGGATAGAGGATAGCATTCAGGATAGGATAGGATAGAGAATATGTTACGATAAAGGATGGGAAAGGATAGAGGATACGATAGAATAGAGGATAGGATAGAGGATTGGATAGGATATTGGATATTATAGGATAGACGATAGGGTAGAGGATAGGATAGAGGATAGGATAGAGGATAGGATAGGACAGACGATACGACAGGATAGAGGATAGGATAGGACAGACGATACGACAGGATAGAGGATAGGATAGGACAGAGGATACGACAGGATAGAGGCTAGGATAGGATAGGGCATAGGATAGGATTGAGGATAGGATGGGATAGAGGATAGTATAGGATAGAGGATAGGATAGGATAGAGGATAGGATAGGTTAGAGGATAGTATAGGATAGAGAATATGATAGGATAGGATGGAGGATAGGATAGGACAGACGATACGACAGGATAGAGAATAGGATAGGATAGGGGATAGGATAGGATTGAGGATAGGATAGGATAGAGGATAGGATAGGATAGGGGATAGGTTAGAGGATAGGATAGAGGATAGGATAGAGGATAGGATAGGATAGAGGATAGGATAGAGGATAGGATAGAGGGTAGGATAGAGGATTGGATAGGATTGAGGATATTATAGGATATAGGATATGATAGGATAGAGGATAGGATACGATAGAGGATGGGATAGGATAGAGGATACGATAGGATAGAGGATAGGATAGGATAGAGGATTGTATAGGACAGACGATACGACAGGATAGAGGATAGGATAGGATAGGGGATAGGATATGATTGAGTATAGGATAGGATAGAGGATAGGATAGGATTGGGGATAGGTTAGAGGATAGTATAGAGGATAGGATAGAGGATAGGATAGGATAGAGGATAGGATAGAGGGTAGGATAGAGGATTGGATAGGATAGAGGATAGGATAGGATAGAGGATTGTATAGGATAGAGGATAGGATAGGATGGAGGATAGGATAGGATAGAGGATAGAATAGGATAGAGGATAGGATAGGATAGAGGATAGGATAGAGGATTGGATAGGATAGGGGATATTGTAGGATAGACGATAGGATAGGATAGAGGATAGAATAGGATAGAGGATAGGATAGGATAGGATAGAGGATATTATAGGATATAGGATATGATAGGATAGAGGATAGGATACGATAGAGGATGGGATAGGATAGAGGATAGGATAGGATAGAGGATAGGATAGGATAGAGGATAGAATTGGATAGAGGATAGGATAGGACAGAGGATACGACAGGATAGAGGATAGGATAGGTTAGGGGATAGGATAGGATTGAGGATAAGATAGGATAGAGGATAGGATAGAGGGTAGGATAGAGGATTGGACAGGATTGCGGATATTATAGGATATAGGATTGTATAGGATAGAGGATAGGATAGGATAGAGGATTGTATAGGATAGAGGATAGGATAGGATAGAGGATAGGATAGAATAGGGGATAGGATAGAATAGGGGATAGGATGCGTCAGATGATGGGATAGGATAGTGGATATTATAGGATATAGGATATAATAGGATACGATAGAGGATAGGATACGTTTGAGGGTGGGATAGGAAAGAGGATACGATAGGATTGATGATAGGATAGGATAGAGGATTGGATAGGATACAGGATAACATTCAGGATAGGATAGGATAGAGGATAGGATACGATAAAGGATGGGAAAGGATAGAGGATACGATAGAATATAGGTTAGGATAGAGGATTGGATAGGATTGAGGATATTATAGGATATAGGATAGGATAGGATAGAGGATAGGATACGATAGAGGATGGGATAGGATAGAGGATACGATAGGATAGAGGTTATGATAGGATAGAGGATTGTATAGGATAGAGGATAGGACAGGATAGAGGATAGGATAGGATAGAGGATATTATACGATAGACGATAGGATAGGATAGAGGATAGGATAGGATGGAGGATAGGATAGAGGATAGGATAGGATAGAGGAAAGGATAGGATAGAGGATAGGATAGGATAGAGGATAGGATAGGTTAGAGGATAGTATAGGATAGAGAATATGATAGGATAGGATAGAGGATAGGATAGGACAGACGATACGACAGGATAGAGAATAGGAAAGGATAGGGGATAGGATAGGATTGAGGATAGGATAGGATAGAGGATAGGATAGGATAGGGGATAGGTTAGAGGATAGGATAGAGGATAGGATAGAGGATAGGATAGAGGGTAGGATAGAGGATTAGATAGGATTGAGGATATTATAGGATATAGGATATGATAGGATAGAGGATAGGATACGATAGAGGATGGGATAGGATAGAGGATACGATAGGATAGAGGATAGGATAGGATAGAGGATTGTATAGGACAGACGATACGACAGGATAGAGGATAGGATAGGATAGGGGATAGGATATGATTGAGTATAGGATAGGATAGAGGATAGGATAGGATTGGAGATAGGTTAGAGGATAGGATAGAGGATAGGGTAGAGGATAGGATAGGATAGAGGATAGGATAGAGGGTAGGATAGAGGATTGGATAGGATAGAGGATAGGATAGGATAGAGGATTGTATAGGATAGAGGATAGGATAGGATGGAGGATATGATAGGATAGAGGATACGATAGGATAGAGGATAGAATAGGATAGAGGATAGGATAGGATAGGATAGAGGATATTATAGGATATAGGATATGATAGGATAGAGGATAGGATACGATAGTGGATGGGATAGGATAGAGGATACGATAGGATAGAGGATAGGATAGGATAGAGGATTGTATAGGATCGAGGATAGGATAGGATGGAGGATAGGATAGGATAGAGGATAGAATAGGATACAGGATAGGATAGAGGGTAGGATAGAGGATTGGATAGGATTGAGGATATTGTAGGATATAGGATAGGATAGGATAGGGGATAGGATAGAGGATTGGATAGGATATTGGATATTATAGGGTAGACTATAGGATAGAGGATAGGATAGAGGATAGGATAGAGGATTGGATAGGATAGGGGATATTGTAGGAGAAACGATAGGATAGGATAGAGGAGATGATAGGATAGAGGATGCGATAGGATAGAGGATAGAATAGGATAGAGGATAGGATAGGATAGAGGATATTATAGGATATAGGATATGATCGGATAGAGGATAGGATACGATAGAGGATGGGATAGGATAGAGGATACGATAGGATAGAGGAGAGGATAGGATAGAGGATTGTATAGGATAGAGGATAGGATAGGATGGAGGATAGGATAGGATAGAGGATAGAATAGGATAGAGGATAGGATAGGATAAAGGATAGGATAGAGGATTGTATAGGATAGGGGATATTGTAGGATAGACGATAGGATAGGATAGAGGATATGATAGGATAGAGGATACGATAGGATAGAGGATAGAATAGGATAGAGGATAGGATAGGATAGAGGATAGGATAGGATAGAGGATTGTATAGGATAGAGGATAGGACCGGATAGAGGATAGGATAGGATAGAGGATATTATAGGATAGACGATAGGATAGGATAGAGGATAGGATAGGATAGAGGATACGATAGAGGATATTATAGAGGATAGGATAGAGGATAGGATAGGATAGAGGATAGGATAGGATAGAGGATAGGATAGGTTAGAGGATAGTATAGGGTAGAGAATAGGATAGGATAGGATAGAGGATTGGATAGGATTGAGGATATTATGAGATATAGGATAGGATAGAATAGAGGATAGGATACGTTTGAGGATGGGATAGGAAAGAGGATACGATAGGATAGAGGATAGGATAGGATAGAGGATTGGATAGGATACAGGATAGCATTGAGGATAGGATAGGATAGAGGATAGGAGAGAGGATAGGATAGAGGATACGATAGAGGATTGGCTAAGATACAGGATATTATAAGATAGGCGATAGGATAGGATAGAGGATGGGATAGGATAGAGGATACGATAGGATAGAGGATTGTATAGGATAGATGATAGGACAGGATAGAGGATTGTATAGGATAGAGGATAGGGTAGAGGATAGGATAGAGGATAGGATAGAGGATAGGATAGGGGATAGGATAGGACAGACGATACGACAGGATAGAGGATAGGATAGGACAGAGGATACGACAGGATAGAGGATAGGATTGGATAGGGGATAGGATACGTTAGATGATTGGATAGGATAGAGGATATTATAGGAAATAGGATATGATAGTATAGAGGATAGGATACGTTTGAGGATGGGATAGGAAAATGGATACGATAGGATAGATGATAATATAGGATAGAGGATTGGATAGGATACAGGATAGCATTGAGGATAGGATAGGATAGAGGATAGGATACGATAAAGGATGGGATAAGATAGAGGATAGGATACGGTAAAGCATGGGATAGGATAGAGGATACGATAGAATAGAGGATAGGATAGGATATTGGATATTATAGGATAGACGATAGGGTAGAGGATAGGATAGAGGATAGGATAGAGGATAGGATAGGGCAGACGGTACGACAGGATAGAGGATAGGATAGGACAGAGGATACGACAGGATAGAGGATAGGATAGGATACGGGATAGGATTGAGGATAGGATAGGATAGAGGATAGGATAGAGGATAGGATAGAGGATTGGATAGGATATTGTATATTATATAATAGACGAAAGGATAGAGGATAAGTTAGAGGATAGGATAGAGGATAGGATAGAGGATTGGATAGGATAGGGGATATTGTAGGATAGACGATAGGATAGGACAGAGGATGTGAGAGGATAGATGATACGATAGGATAGAGGATAGGATAGGATAGAAGATTTTATAGGATAGAGGATAGGATAGGATAGAGGATAGGATAGGATAGGGGATAGGATAGGATAGGGGATAGGTTAGAGGATAGGATAGAGGATAGGATAGGATAGAGGATTGGATAGGATTGAGGATATTATAGGATATAGGATATGATAGGATAGAGGATAGGATACGATAGAGGATGGGATAGGATAGAGGATACGATAGGATAGAGGATAGAATTGGATAGAGGATAGGATAGGATAGAGGATAGGATAGAGGGTTGGATAGGATATTGGATATTATAGGATAGACGATAGGGTAGAGGATAGGATAGATGATAGGATAGAGGATAGGATAGGATAGAGGATACGATAGAGGATATTATAGAGGATAGGATAGAGGATAGGATAGGATAGAGGATAGGATAGGTTAGAGGATAGTATAGGATAGAGAATAGGATAGGATAGGATAGAGGATTGGATAGGATTGAGGATATTATAAGATATAGGATAGGATAGAATAGAGGATAGGATACGTTTGAGGATGGGATAGGAAAGAGGATACGATAGGATAGAGGATAGGATAGGATAGAGGATTGGATAGGATACAGGATAGCATTGAGGATAGGATAGGATAGAGGATAGGAGAGAGGATAGGATAGAGGATACGATAGAGGATTGGATAAGATAGAGGATATTATAAGATAGGCGATAGGATAGGATAGAGGATTGTATAGGATAGAGGATAGGATAGGATAGAGGATAGGATAGGATAGGATAGGGGATAGGATACGTCAGATGATGGGATAGGATGGAGGATATTATAGGATATAGGATACGATAGGATAGAGGATAGGATACTTTTGAGGATGGGATAGGAAAGAGGATACGATAGGATAGAGGATTGGACAGGATACGGATAGCATTAAGGATAGGATAGGATAGAGGATAGGATACGTTTGAGGATGGGATAGGAAAGAGGATACGATAGGATAGCGCATGTGATAGGATAGAGGATACGATAGGATAGAGGATTGGATAGGATAGAGGATATTATAGGATAGACGATAGGATAGGATAGAGGATAGGATAGGATAGAGGATACGATAGAGGATATTATAGAGGATAGGATAGAGGATAGGATAGGATAGAGGATAGGATAGGATAGAGGATAGGATAGGTTAGAGGATAGTATAGGGTAGAGAATAGGATAGGATAGGATAGAGGATTGGATAGGATTGAGGATATTATGAGATATAGGATAGGATAGAATAGAGGATAGGATACGTTTGAGGATGGGATAGGAAAGAGGATACGATAGGATAGAGGATAGGATAGGATAGAGGATTGGATAGGATACAGGATAGCATTGAGGATAGGATAGGATAGAGGATAGGAGAGAGGATAGGATAGAGGATACGATAGAGGATTGGCTAAGATACAGGATATTATAAGATAGGCGATAGGATAGGATAGAGGATGGGATAGGATAGAGGATACGATAGGATAGAGGATTGTATAGGATAGATGATAGGACAGGATAGAGGATTGTATAGGATAGAGGATAGGGTAGAGGATAGGATAGAGGATAGGATAGAGGATAGGATAGGGGATAGGATAGGACAGACGATACGACAGGATAGAGGATAGGATAGGACAGAGGATACGACAGGATAGAGGATAGGATTGGATAGGGGATAGGATACGTTAGATGATTGGATAGGATAGAGGATATTATAGGAAATAGGATATGATAGTATAGAGGATAGGATACGTTTGAGGATGGGATAGGAAAATGGATACGATAGGATAGATGATAATATAGGATAGAGGATTGGATAGGATACAGGATAGCATTGAGGATAGGATAGGATAGAGGATAGGATACGATAAAGGATGGGATAAGATAGAGGATAGGATACGGTAAAGCATGGGATAGGATAGAGGATACGATAGAATAGAGGATAGGATAGGATATTGGATATTATAGGATAGACGATAGGGTAGAGGATAGGATAGAGGATAGGATAGAGGATAGGATAGGGCAGACGGTACGACAGGATAGAGGATAGGATAGGACAGAGGATACGACAGGATAGAGGATAGGATAGGATACGGGATAGGATTGAGGATAGGATAGGATAGAGGATAGGATAGAGGATAGGATAGAGGATTGGATAGGATATTGTATATTATATAATAGACGAAAGGATAGAGGATAGGTTAGAGGATAGGATAGAGGATAGGATAGAGGATTGGATAGGATAGGGGATATTGTAGGATAGACGATAGGATAGGACAGAGGATGTGAGAGGATAGATGATACGATAGGATAGAGGATAGGATAGGATAGAAGATTTTATAGGATAGAGGATAGGATAGGATAGAGGATAGGATAGGATAGGGGATAGGATAGGATAGGGGATAGGTTAGAGGATAGGATAGAGGATAGGATAGGATAGAGGATTGGATAGGATTGAGGATATTATAGGATATAGGATATGATAGGATAGAGGATAGGATACGATAGAGGATGGGATAGGATAGAGGATACGATAGGATAGAGGATAGAATTGGATAGAGGATAGGATAGGATAGAGGATAGGATAGAGGGTTGGATAGGATATTGGATATTATAGGATAGACGATAGGGTAGAGGATAGGATAGATGATAGGATAGAGGATAGGATAGGATAGAGGATACGATAGAGGATATTATAGAGGATAGGATAGAGGATAGGATAGGATAGAGGATAGGATAGGTTAGAGGATAGTATAGGATAGAGAATAGGATAGGATAGGATAGAGGATTGGATAGGATTGAGGATATTATAAGATATAGGATAGGATAGAATAGAGGATAGGATACGTTTGAGGATGGGATAGGAAAGAGGATACGATAGGATAGAGGATAGGATAGGATAGAGGATTGGATAGGATACAGGATAGCATTGAGGATAGGATAGGATAGAGGATAGGAGAGAGGATAGGATAGAGGATACGATAGAGGATTGGATAAGATAGAGGATATTATAAGATAGGCGATAGGATAGGATAGAGGATTGTATAGGATAGAGGATAGGATAGGATAGAGGATAGGATAGGATAGGATAGGGGATAGGATACGTCAGATGATGGGATAGGATGGAGGATATTATAGGATATAGGATACGATAGGATAGAGGATAGGATACTTTTGAGGATGGGATAGGAAAGAGGATACGATAGGATAGAGGATTGGACAGGATACGGATAGCATTAAGGATAGGATAGGATAGAGGATAGGATACGTTTGAGGATGGGATAGGAAAGAGGATACGATAGGATAGCGCATGTGATAGGATAGAGGATACGATAGTATAGAGGATTGGATAGGATAGAGGATATTATAGGATAGACGATAGGATAGGATAGAGGATAGGATAGGATAGAGGATACGATAGAGGATATTATAGAGGATAGGATAGTTGATAGGATAGGATAGAGGATAGGATAGGATAGAGGATAGGATAGGATAGAGGATAGGATAGGATAGAGGATAGGATAGGTTAGAGGATAGTATAGGATAGAGGATAGGATAGGATAGAGGATAGGATAGGATAGAGGATTGTATAGGATAGAGGATAGGACCGGATAGAGGATAGGATAGGATAGAGGATATTATAGGATAGACGATAGGATAGGATAGAGGATAGGATAGGATAGAGGATACGATAGAGGATATTATAGAGGATAGGATAGAGGATAGGATAGGATAGAGGATAGGATAGGATAGAGGATAGGATAGGTTAGAGGATAGTATAGGGTAGAGAATAGGATAGGATAGGATAGAGGATTGGATAGGATTGAGGATATTATGAGATATAGGATAGGATAGAATAGAGGATAGGATACGTTTGAGGATGGGATAGGAAAGAGGATACGATAGGATAGAGGATAGGATAGGATAGAGGATTGGATAGGATACAGGATAGCATTGAGGATAGGATAGGATAGAGGATAGGAGAGAGGATAGGATAGAGGATACGATAGAGGATTGGCTAAGATACAGGATATTATAAGATAGGCGATAGGATAGGATAGAGGATGGGATAGGATAGAGGATACGATAGGATAGAGGATTGTATAGGATAGATGATAGGACAGGATAGAGGATTGTATAGGATAAAGGATAGGGTAGAGGATAGGATAGAGGATAGGATAGAGGATAGGATAGGGGATAGGATAGGACAGACGATACGACAGGATAGAGGATAGGATAGGACAGAGGATACGACAGGATAGAGGATAGGATTGGATAGGGGATAGGATACGTTAGATGATTGGATAGGATAGAGGATATTATAGGAAATAGGATATGATAGTATAGAGGATAGGATACGTTTGAGGATGGGATAGGAAAATGGATACGATAGGATAGATGATAATATAGGATAGAGGATTGGATAGGATACAGGATAGCATTGAGGATAGGATAGGATAGAGGATAGGATACGATAAAGGATGGGATAAGATAGAGGATAGGATACGGTAAAGCATGGGATAGGATAGAGGATACGATAGAATAGAGGATAGGATAGGATATTGGATATTATAGGATAGACGATAGGGTAGAGGATAGGATAGAGGATAGGATAGAGGATAGGATAGGGCAGACGGTACGACAGGATAGAGGATAGGATAGGACAGAGGATACGACAGGATAGAGGATAGGATAGGATACGGGATAGGATTGAGGATAGGATAGGATAGAGGATAGGATAGAGGATAGGATAGAGGATTGGATAGGATATTGTATATTATATAATAGACGAAAGGATAGAGGATAGGTTAGAGGATAGGATAGAGGATAGGATAGAGGATTGGATAGGATAGGGGATATTGTAGGATAGACGATAGGATAGGACAGAGGATGTGAGAGGATAGATGATACGATAGGATAGAGGATAGGATAGGATAGAAGATTTTATAGGATAGAGGATAGGATAGGATAGAGGATAGGATAGGATAGGGGATAGGATAGGATAGGGGATAGGTTAGAGGATAGGATAGAGGATAGGATAGGATAGAGGATTGGATAGGATTGAGGATATTATAGGATATAGGATATGATAGGATAGAGGATAGGATACGATAGAGGATGGGATAGGATAGAGGATACGATAGGATAGAGGATAGAATTGGATAGAGGATAGGATAGGATAGAGGATAGGATAGAGGGTTGGATAGGATATTGGATATTATAGGATAGACGATAGGGTAGAGGATAGGATAGATGATAGGATAGAGGATAGGATAGGATAGAGGATACGATAGAGGATATTATAGAGGATAGGATAGAGGATAGGATAGGATAGAGGATAGGATAGGTTAGAGGATAGTATAGGATAGAGAATAGGATAGGATAGGATAGAGGATTGGATAGGATTGAGGATATTATAAGATATAGGATAGGATAGAATAGAGGATAGGATACGTTTGAGGATGGGATAGGAAAGAGGATACGATAGGATAGAGGATAGGATAGGATAGAGGATTGGATAGGATACAGGATAGCATTGAGGATAGGATAGGATAGAGGATAGGAGAGAGGATAGGATAGAGGATACGATAGAGGATTGGATAAGATAGAGGATATTATAAGATAGGCGATAGGATAGGATAGAGGATTGTATAGGATAGAGGATAGGATAGGATAGAGGATAGGATAGGATAGGATAGGGGATAGGATACGTCAGATGATGGGATAGGATGGAGGATATTATAGGATATAGGATACGATAGGATAGAGGATAGGATACTTTTGAGGATGGGATAGGAAAGAGGATACGATAGGATAGAGGATTGGACAGGATACGGATAGCATTGAGGATAGGATAGGATAGAGGATAGGATACGTTTGAGGATGGGATAGGAAAGAGGATACGATAGGATAGCGCATGTGATAGGATAGAGGATACGATAGGATAGAGGATTGGATAGGATAGAGGATATTATAGGATAGACGATAGGATAGGATAGAGGATAGGATAGGATAGAGGATACGATAGAGGATATTATAGAGGATAGGATAGTTGATAGGATAGGATAGAGGATAGGATAGGATAGAGGATAGGCTAGGATAGAGGATAGGATAGGATAGAGGATAGGATAGGTTAGAGGATAGTATAGGATAGAGAATAGGATAGGATAGGATAGAGGATTGGATAGGATTGAGGATATTATGAGATATAGGATAGGATAGAATAGAGGATAGGATACGTTTGAGGATGGGATAGGAAAGAGGATACGATAGGATAGAGGATAGGATAGGATAGAGGATTGGATAGAGGATATTATAGAGGATAGGATAGAGGATAGGATAGGATAGAGGATAGGATAGGATAGAGGATAGGATAGGATAGAGGATAGGATAGGTTAGAGGATAGTATAGGTTAGAGAAAAGGATAGGATATGATAGAGGATTGGATAGGATTGAGGATATTATGAGATATAGGATAGGATAGAATAGAGGATAGGATACGTTTGAGGATGGGATAGGAAAGAGGATACGATAGGATAGAGGATAGGATAGGATAGAGGATTGGATAGGATACAGGATAGCATTGAGGATAGGATAGGATAGAGGATAGGAGAGAGGATAGGATAGAGGATACGATAGAGGATTGGCTAAGATAGAGGATATTATAAGATAGGCGATAGGATAGGATAGAGGATGGGATAGGATAGAGGATACGATAGGATAGAGGATTGTATAGGATAGATGATAGGACAGGATAGAGGATTGTATAGGATAGAGGATAGGGTAGAGGATAGGATAGAGGATAGGATAGAGGATAGGATAGAGGATAGGATAGGACAGACGATACGACAGGATAGAGGATAGGATAGGACAGAGGATACGACAGGATAGAGGATAGGATTGGATAGGGGATAGGATACGTTAGATGATTGGATAGGATAGAGGATATTATAGGAAATAGGATAGGATAGGATAGAGGATAGGATAGGACAGACGATACGACATTATAGAGAATAGGATAGGATAGGGGATAGGATAGGATTGAGGATAGGATAGGATAGAGGATAGGATAGGATAGGGGATAGGTTAGAGGATAGGATAGAGGATAGGATAGAGGATAGGATAGGATAGAGGATAGGATAGAGGATAGGATAGAGGGTAGGATAGAGGATTGGAAAGGATTGAGGATATTATAGGATATAGGATATTATAGGATAGAGGATAGGATACGATAGAGGATGGGATAGGATAGAGGATACGATAGGATAGAGGATATGATAGGATAGAGGATTATATAGGATAGAGGATAGGATAGGATGGAGGATAGGATAGGATAGAGGATAGAATAGTATAGAGGATAGGATAGGATAAAGGATAGGATAGAGGATTGGATAGGGTAGGGGATATTGTAGGATAGACGATAGGATAGGATAGAGGATATGATAGGATAGAGGATACGATAGGATAGAGGATAGAATAGGATAGAGGATAGGATAGGATAGAGGATAGGATAGGATAGAGGATTGTATAGGATAGAGGATAGGACCGGATAGAGGATAGGATAGGATAGAGGATATTATAGGATAGACGATAGGATAGGATAGAGGATAGGATAGGATAGAGGATACGATAGAGGATATTATAGAGGATAGGATAGAGGATAGGATAGGATAGAGGATAGGATAGGATAGAGGATAGGATAGGTTAGAGGATAGTATAGGGTAGAGAATAGGATAGGATAGGATAGAGGATTGGATAGGATTGAGGATATTATGAGATATAGGATAGGATAGAATAGAGGATAGGATACGTTTGAGGATGGGATAGGAAAGAGGATACGATAGGATAGAGGATAGGATAGGATAGAGGATTGGATAGGATACAGGATAGCATTGAGGATAGGATAGGATAGAGGATAGGAGAGAGGATAGGATAGAGGATACGATAGAGGATTGGCTAAGATAGAGGATATTATAAGATAGGCGATAGGATAGGATAGAGGATGTGATAGGATAGAGGATACGATAGGATAGAGGATTGTATAGGATAGATGATAGGACAGGATAGAGGATTGTATAGGATAGAGGATAGGGTAGAGGATAGGATAGAGGATAGGATAGAGGATAGGATAGGGGATAGGATAGGACAGACGATACGAGAGGATAGAGGATAGGATAGGACAGAGGATACGACAGGATAGAGGATAGGATTGGATAGGGGATAGGATACGTTAGATGATTGGATAGGATAGAGGATATTATAGGAAATAGGATATGATAGTATAGAGGATAGGATACGTTTGAGGATGGGATAGGAAAATGGATACGATAGGATAGATGATAATATAGGATAGAGGATTGGATAGGATACAGGATAGCATTGAGGATAGGATAGGATAGAGGATAGGATACGATAAAGGATGGGATAAGATAGAGGATAGGATACGGTAAAGCATGGGATAGGATAGAGGATACGATAGAATAGAGGATAGGATAGGATATTGGATATTATAGGATAGACGATAGGGTAGAGGATAGGATAGAGGATAGGATAGAGGATAGGATAGGGCAGACGATACGACAGGATAGAGGATAGGATAGGACAGAGGATACGACAGGATAGAGGATAGGATAGGATACGGGATAGGATTGAGGATAGGATAGGATAGAGGATAGGATAGAGGATAGGATAGAGGATTGGATAGGATATTGTATATTATATAATAGACGAAAGGATAGAGGATATGTTAGAGGATAGGATAGAGGATAGGATAGAGGATTGGATAGGATAGGGGATATTGTAGGATAGACGATAGGATAGGACAGAGGATGTGAGAGGATAGATGATACGATAGGATAGAGGATAGGATAGGATAGAAGATTTTATAGGATAGAGGATAGGATAGGATAGAGGATAGGATAGGATAGGGGATAGGATAGGATAGGGGATAGGTTAGAGGATAGGATAGAGGATAGGATAGGATAGAGGATTGGATAGGATTGAGGATATTATAGGATATAGGATATGATAGGATAGAGGATAGGATACGATAGAGGATGGGATAGGATAGAGGATACGATAGGATAGAGGATAGAATTGGATAGAGGATAGGATAGGATAGAGGATAGGATAGAGGGTTGGATAGGATATTGGATATTATAGGATAGACGATAGGGTAGAGGATAGGATAGATGATAGGATAGAGGATAGGATAGGATAGAGGATACGATAGAGGATATTATAGAGGATAGGATAGAGGATAGGATAGGATAGAGGATAGGATAGGTTAGAGGATAGTATAGGATAGAGAATAGGATAGGATAGGATAGAGGATTGGATAGGATTGAGGATATTATAAGATATAGGATAGCATAGAATAGAGGATAGGATACGTTTGAGGATGGGATAGGAAAGAGGATACGACAGGATAGAGGATAGGATAGGATAGAGGATTGGATAGGATACAGGATAGCATTGAGGATAGGATAGGATAGAGGATAGGAGAGAGGATAGGATAGAGGATACGATAGAGGATTGGATAAGATAGAGGATATTATAAGATAGGCGATAGGATAGGATAGAGGATTGTATAGGATAGAGGATAGGATAGGATAGAGGATAGGATAGGATAGGATAGGGGATAGGATACGTCAGATGATGGGTATAGGATGGAGGATATTATAGGATATAGGATACGATAGGATAGAGGATACGATACTTTTGAGGATGGGATAGGAAAGAGGATACGATAGGATAGAGGATTGGATAGGATACGGATAGCATTGAGGATAGGATAGGATAGAGGATAGGATACGTTTGAGGATGGGATATTAAAGAGGATACGATAGGATAGCGGATGTGATAGGATAGAGGATACGATAGGATAGAGGATTGGATAGGATAGAGGATTTTATAGGATAGAGGATAGGATAGGATAGAGGATAGGATAGGACAGAGGATACGACAGGATAGAGGATAGGATAGGATAGGGGATAGGATAGGATTGACGATAGGATAGGATAGAGGATAGGATAGAGGATTGGATAGGATATTGGATATTATAGGATAGACGATAGGGTAGAGGATAGGATAGAGGATAGGATAGAGGATAGGATAGGACAGACGATACGACAGGATAGAGGATAGGATAGGACAAAGGATACGACAGGATAGAGGATAGGTTAGGGGATAGTATAGGATAGAGAATAGGATATTATAGGATAGACGATAGGGTAGAGGATAGGATAGAGGATAGGATAGAGGATAGGATAGGACAGACGATACGACAGGATAGAGGATAGGATAGGACAGAGGATACGACAGGATAGAGGATAGGATAGGATAGGGGATAGGATGGGATTGAGGATAGGATGGGATAGAGGATAGTATAGGATAGAGAATAGGATATGATAGGATTGAGGATATTATAGGATATAGGATAGGATAGGATAGAGGATAGGATACGATAGAGGATGGGATAGGATAGAGGATACGATAGGATAGAGGATATGATAGGATAGAGGATTGTATAGGATAGAGGATAGGACAGGATAGAGGATAGGATAGGATAGAGGATATTATAGGATAGACGATAGGATAGGATAGAGGATAGGATAGGATAGAGGATAGGATAGAGGATAGGATAGAGGATAGGATAGGATAGAGGATAGGATAGGATAGAGGATAGGATAGGATAGAGGATAGGATAGGTTAGAGGATAGTATAGGATAGAGAATATGATAGGATTTGATAGAGGATAGGATAGGACAGACGATACGACAGGATAGAGAATAGGATAGGATAGAGGATAGGATAGGATTGACGATAGGATAGGATAGAGGATAGGATAGGATAGGGGATAGGTTCGAGGATAGGATAGAGGATAGGATAGAGGATAGGATAGGATAGAGGATAGGATAGAGGATAGGATAGAGGGTAGGATAGAGGATTGGATAGGATTGAGGATATTATAGGATATAGGATATGATAGGATAGAGGATAGGATACGATAGAGGATAGGATAGGATAGAGGATTGTATAGGACAGACGATACGACAGGATAGAGGATAGGATAGGATAGGGGATAGGATATGATTGAGGATAGGATAGGATAGAGGATAGGATAGGATTGGGGATAGGTTAGAGGATAGGATAGACGATAGGGTAGAGGATAGGATAGATGATAGGATAGAGGATAGGATACGACAGACGATACGACAGGATAGAGGATAGGATAGGACACAGGATACGACAGGATAGAGGATATGATAGGTTAGGGGATAGGATAGGATTGAGGATAGGATAGGATAGAGGATAAGATAGAGGATATTATAGAGGATAGGATAGAGGATAGGATAGGATAGAGGATAGGATAGGATAGAGGATAGGATAGGATAGAGCATAGGATAGGATAGAGGATAGGATAGGATAGAGGATTGTATAGGATAGAGGATAGGACAGGATAGAGGATAGGATAGGATAGAGGATATTATAGGATAGACGAGAGGATAGGATAGAGGATAGGATAGGATAGAGGATACGATAGAGGATATTATAGAGGATAGGATAGAGGATAGGATAGGATAGAGGATAGGATAGGTTAGAGGATAGTATAGGATAGAGAATAGGATAGGATAGGATAGAGGATTGGATAGGATTGAGGATATTATAAGATATAGGATAGGATAGAATAGAGGATAGGATACGTTTGAGGATGGGATAGGAAAGAGGATACGATAGGATAGAGGATAGGATAGGATAGAGGATTGGATAGGATACAGGATAGCATTGAGGATAGGATAGGATAGAGGATAGGAGAGAGGATAGGATAGAGGATACGATAGAGGATTGGATAAGATAGAGGATATTATAAGATAGGCGATAGGATAGGATAGAGGATTGTATAGGATAGAGGATAGGATAGGATAGAGGATAGGATAGGATAGGATAGGGGATAGGATACGTCAGATGATGGGATAGGATGGAGGATATTATAGGATAGAGGATTGGATAGGATACGGATAGCATTGAGGATAGGATAGGATAGTGGATAGGATAGGCCAGTATAGGGGATAGGATAGGATAAAGGATAGTATAGTATAGAGGATAGGATAGGATAGAGGATAGGACAGAGGATAGGATAGGGGATTGTATAGGATAGAGGATAGGATAGGGGATTGGATAGTATAGAGGATAGGATAGGATTGAGGATAGGATAGGATAGAGGATAGGATAGGATAGAGGATAGAATAGGATTGAGGATACGATAGAGGATTGGATAGTATTAAGGATAGGATAGGATAGAGGATAGGATAGGATTGCGGATAGGATAGGATAGTGGATAGGATAGGATAGTATAGGGGATAGGATAGGATAGAGGATAGTATTGTATAGAGGATAGGATAGGATAGAGGATAGAATAGGATTGAGGATAAGATAGGATAGAGGATAGGATAGGATAGAGAATAGGATAGGATAGATGATATTATGGGAAAGAGGATAGGATATGATAGAGGATACGATATTGTAGAGTATATGATCGGATAGAGGATAGGATAGGATAGAGGATACGATAGAGGATTGGATAGTATAAAGGATAGGATAGGATAGAGGATAAGATAGGATAGAGAATAGGATAGGGAAGATGATATTATGGGAAAGAGGATAGGATATGATAGAGGATACGATATTATAGAGGATAGGATAGGATACAGGATAGGATAGGATAGAGGATTGGATAAGATTGAGGATAGGATATGATAGAGGATAGGACAGGATTGAGAATGGGATAGTATAAAGGATTGGATAGAGGATAGGACAGGATAGGGGATAAGATAGGGGATTGGATAGGATAGACGATAGGATACGATAGACGATAGGATAGGATAGAGGATAGGATAGGATAGAGGATAGGATAGGATAGAGGATAGGATAGGATTGAGGATAGGATAGGATAGAGGATAGGATAGGATTGAGGATCGGATAGGATAGAGGATAGGATAGGATATAGGATACAATAGGATTGAGGATAGGATAGGATAGAAGAGAGGATAGGATAGAGGATAGGATAGGATCGAGGAAAGGATAGGATAGAGGATAGGATAGGATAGAGGATAGGATAGGATAGGATAGAGGATAGCATAGGATTGAGGATAGGATAGGATAGAGGATAGGATAGGATTGAGGATCGGAGAGGATAGAGGATAGGATAGGATATAGGATAGGATAGGATTGAGGATAGGATAGGATAGTGCATTGGATAGGATAGAGTATAGAATAGGATAGAGGATAGGATAGGATAGAGGATAGGATAGGATTGAGGATAGGATAGGATAGAGGATAGGATAGGATTGAGGATCGGATATAATAGAGGAAAGGATAGGATAGAGGATAGGATAGGATAGAGAATAGGATAGGAAAGAGGATAGGATATGATTGAGGATAGGATAGGATAGAGGAAAGGATAGGATTGAGGATCGGAGAGGATAGAGGAGAGGATAGAGCATAGGATCGGATAGAGGATAGGATAGGGGATTGGATAGGATACAGGACAGGAGACGATAGAGGATAGGATGGGATAGAGGGTAGGGGACGATAGAGGATAGGATAGGGGATTGGATAGGATAGAGGATAGGATAGAGGATAGGCTGGATAGAGGATAGGATAGGATAGAGAATAGGATAGGATAGACGATAGGATAGGATAGAGGATAGGATAGGATAGAGGATAGGATAGGATAGAGGATAGGATAGGATAGAGAATAGGATAGGATAGAGGATAGGATAGGGTAGAGGATAGGATAGGATTGAGGATAGGATAGGTTAGAATCTAGTATAGGATAGAGGATAGGATACAGGATAGGTTAGAATCTAGTATAGGATAGAGGATAGGATACAGGATAGGTTAGAATCTAGTATAGGATAGAGGATAGGATACAGGATAGGTTAGAATCTAGTATAGGATAGAGGATAGGATACAGGATAGGTTAGAATCTAGTATAGGATAGAGGATAGGATACAGGATAGGATATAATACAAGATATGATAGATTAGAGGATAGGATAGTATTGAGGATAGGTCGCGATAGAGGATGGGATAGAGGATTGGATAGGATAGGGGATAGAACACGATAGATGATAAGATAGGATAGAAGATAGGGTAGAGAAAAGGATAGGATAGAGGATAGGATAGGATAGATGATAGGATAGGAAAGAGGATAGAATAGGATAGAGGATAGGATAGGATTGAGGATAGGATAGGATAGAGGATAGGATTGGATACAGGAAAGGATAGGATAGAGTATAGGATAGGATAGAGTATAGGATAGGATAGAGGATAGGGTAGGATAGAGCATACGATATGATAGAGGATAGGATAGAGGATAGGTTAGGATAAAGGATAGGATAGGGTAGAGGATCGGACAGAGGATAGGATATAGGATAGAATAGGTTAGAGGATAGGATATGATAGAGGGTACGATAGAGGATAGGATAGGATAGATTATAGGATAGGATGGAGGATACGATAGAGGATATCATAGGATTGAGGACAGGATAGGATACAGGATAGGATACAGGATAGGTTAGAATCTAGTATGGGATAGAGGATAGGATACAGGATAGGATATAATACAAGATATGATAGATTAGAGGATAGGATAGTATTGAGGATAGGTCGCGATAGAGGATAGGATAGAGGATAGGATAGAGGATAGGATAGAGGATAGGATAGAGGATAGGATAGGATAGAGGATACGGTAGGATAGATGAAGGATAGAGGATTGCATAGGATAGTGGATAGGATAGGATAGAGGATACGATAGGATATACGGTAGAATAGGTTAGAGGATAGGATAGGATAGAGGAGAGGATAGGATAGAGGAGAGGATAGTGGATAGGATAGGGGATATTATAGAATAGAGGATTGGATAGGATAGAGGATTGGATAGAATAGAGGATATTATAGGATAAACGATAGGATAGGATAGAGGATGGGATAGGATAGAGGATACGATATGGCACAGGATATAATAGGATAGAGGATAGGATAGGATTGGCGATAGGATAGGATAAAGGATAGGACAGGATAGAGGATAGGATACAGGATTGGGTATGATAGGGGATAGGATACGATAGACGATAGGATTGGATACAGGATAGGATAGAATAGAGAATAGGATAGGATAGATGATATTATAGGAAAGAGGATAGGATATGATAGCGGATACGATATTATAGAGGATAGGATAGGATAGGGGATAGGATAGGATAGATGATATTATAGGAAAGAGGGTAGGATATGTTAGAGGATAAGATATTATAGAGGATAGGATAGGATAGAGGATAGGAGACGATAGAGGATAGGATAGGGGATTGGATAGGATAGAGGATAGGATAGATTATAGGATAGGATAGAGGATAGGGTAGGATAGAGTATAGGATTGAGGATAGAGCATAGGATGGAGGATAGGATAGGACAGAGGATAGGATAGGATAGAGGATTGGATCGAATAGAGGATAGGATAGGGGATTGGATAGAGCATAGGATCGGATAGAGGATAGGATAGGGGATTGGATAGGATAGAGGATAGTATAGGTATAGAGTATATATATAGTATAGAGGATAGGATAGGATAGAGGATTGGATATAATAGAGGATAGGATCGGATAGAGGATAGGATAGGGGATTGGATAGGACAGAGGGTATGAGACGATAGAGGATCGGATAGGGGATTGGATAGGATAGAGGACAGGAGACGATAGAGGATAGGATAGGATAGAGGATAGGAGACGATAGAGGATAGGATAGGTGATTGGATAGGATAGAGGATAGGAGACGATAGAGGATAGGATAGGTGATTGGATAGGATAGAGGATAGGATAGATTATAGGATAGGATAGAGGAAAGGATAGGATAGAGGATAGGATAGGATAGAGGATAGGATAGGATAGAGGAAAGGATAGGATAGATGATAGGATAGGATAGGATAGAGTACAGGATAGGATAGAGGATAGGATAGGATAGAGGATAGGATAGGATAGAGGATAGGATAGGATAGAGGATAGGATAGGATAGAGGATAGGATAGGATAGAGGATAGGATAGGATTGAGGATAGGATAGGATAGAGGATAGGATAGGATTGAGGATCGGAGAGGATAGAGGAGAGGATAGAGCATAGGATCGGATAGAGGATAGGATAGGGGATTGGATAGGATACAGGACAGGAGACGATAGAGGATAGGATAGGATAGAGGATAGGGGACGATAGAGGATAGGATAGGGGATTGGATAGGATAGAGGATAGGATAGAGGATAGGCTGGATAGAGGATAGGATAGGATAGAGAATAGGATAGGATAGAGGATAGGATAGGGTAGAGGATAGGATAGGATTGAGGATAGGATAGGTTAGAATCTAGTATAGGATAGAGGATAGGATACAGGATAGGTTAGAATCTAGTATAGGATAGAGGATAGGATACAGGATAGGTTAGAATCTAGTATAGGATAGAGGATAGGATACAGGATAGGTTAGAATCTAGTATAGGATAGAGGATAGGATACAGGATAGGTTAGAATCTAGTATAGGATAGAGGATAGGATACAGGATAGGATATAATACAAGATATGATAGATTAGAGGATAGGATAGTATTGAGGATAGGTCGCGATAGAGGATGGGATAGAGGATTGGATAGGATAGGGGATAGAACACGATAGATGATAAGATAGGATAGAAGATAGGGTAGAGAAAAGGATAGGATAGAGGATAGGATAGGATAGATGATAGGATAGGAAAGAGGATAGAATAGGATAGAGGATAGGATAGGATTGAGGATAGGATAGGATAGAGGATAGGATTGGATACAGGAAAGGATAGGATAGAGGATAGGATAGGATAGAGTATAGGATAGGATAGAGGATAGGGTAGGATAGAGCATACGATATGATAGAGGATAGGATAGAGGATAGGTTAGGATAAAGGATAGGATAGGGTAGAGGATCGGACAGAGGATAGGATATAGGATAGAATAGGTTAGAGGATAGGATATGATAGAGGGTACGATAGAGGATAGGATAGGATAGATTATAGGATAGGATGGAGGATACGATAGAGGATATCATAGGATTGAGGACAGGATAGGATACAGGATAGGATACAGGATAGGTTAGAATCTAGTATAGGATAGAGGATAGGATACAGGATAGGATATAATACAAGATATGATAGATTAGAGGATAGGATAGTATTGAGGATAGGTCGCGATAGAGGATGGGATAGAGGATTGGATAGGATAGGGGATAGAACACGATAGATGATAAGATAGGATAGAAGATAGGGTAGAGAAAAGGATAGGATAGAGGATAGGATAGGATAGATGATAGGATAGGAAAGAGGATAGAATAGGATAGAGGATAGGATAGGATTGAGGATAGGATAGGATAGAGGATAGGATTGGATACAGGAAAGGATAGGATAGAGGATAGGATAGGATAGAGTATAGGATAGGATAGAGGATAGGGTAGGATAGAGCATACGATATGATAGAGGATAGGATAGAGGATAGGTTAGGATAAAGGATAGGATAGGGTAGAGGATCGGACAGAGGATAGGATATAGGATAGAATAGGTTAGAGGATAGGATATGATAGAGGGTACGATAGAGGATAGGATAGGATAGATTATAGGATAGGATGGAGGATACGATAGAGGATATCATAGGATTGAGGACAGGATAGGATACAGGATAGGATACAGGATAGGTTAGAATCTAGTATAGGATAGAGGATAGGATACAGGATAGGATATAATACAAGATATGATAGATTAGAGGATAGGATAGTATTGAGGATAGGTCGCGATAGAGGATAGGATAGAGGATAGGATAGAGGATAGGATAGAGGATAGGATAGAGGATAGGATAGGATAGAGGATACGGTAGGATAGATGAAGGATAGAGGATTGCATAGGATAGTGGATAGGATAGGATAGAGGATACGATAGGATATACGGTAGAATAGGTTAGAGGATAGGATAGGATAGAGGATATAATAGGATAAAGGAAAGGATAGGATTGAGGATAGGATAGAGGATAGGATTGGATAGAGAATATGAACGGATAGATGATATTATAGGAAAGAGGATACGATATGATAGAGGATAGGTTAGGATAGAGGATAGGATAGCATAGAGGATAGGATAGGATTGGGTATAGGATACGATAGAGGATGGGATAGGATGGAGGATACGATGGGATAGAGGATATGATAGGATAGGATAGAGGATTGGATAGGATAGACGATAGGATAGGATAGAGGGTTGGATAGGAGAGGATAGAGGATAAGATAGGATAGAGGTTTGGATAGGATAGAGGATATTATATAATAGATGATAGGATAGGGTAGAGGACAGGATATGATAGAGGATAGGATAAGATAGAGGATAGGATAGGACAGAGGGTAGGATAGGATACAGTATGGGATAGGATTGAGGATAGGATAGGATAGAGGATGGAGATAGGATACAGGATACGATAGGATAGAGGATACGATAGGATAGAGGAGAGGATAGTGGATAGGATAGGGGATATTATAGAATAGAGGATTGGATAGGATAGAGGATTGGATAGAATAGAGGATATTATAGGATAAACGATAGGATAGGATAGAGGATGGGATAGGATAGAGGATACGATATGGCACAGGATAGGATAGGATAGAGGATAGGATAGGATAGAGGATAGGATAGGATTGGCGATAGGATAGGATAAAGGATAGGACAGGATAGAGGATAGGATACAGGATTGGATATGATAGGGGATAGGATACGATAGACGATAGGATTGGATACAGGATAGGATAGAATAGAGAATAGGATAGGATAGATGATATTATAGGAAAGAGGATAGGATATGATAGCGGATACGATATTATAGAGGATAGGATAGGATAGGGGATAGGATAGGATAGATGATATTATAGGAAAGAGGGTAGGATATGTTAGAGGATAAGATATTATAGAGGATAGGATAGGATAGAGGATAGGATAGGGCATTGGATAGGATAGAGGATAGGATAGATTATAGGATAGGATAGAGGATAGGGTAGGATAGAGTATAGGATTGAGGATAGAGCATAGGATGGAGGATAGGATAGGACAGAGGATAGGATAGGATAGAGGATTGGATCGAATAGAGGATAGGATAGGGGATTGGATAGAGCATAGGATCGGATAGAGGATAGGATAGGGGATTGGATAGGATAGAGGATAGTATAGGTATAGAGTATATATATAGTATAGAGGATAGGATAGGATAGAGGATTGGATATAATAGAGGATAGGATCGGATAGAGGATAGGATAGGGGATTGGATAGGACAGAGGGTATGAGACGATAGAGGATCGGATAGGGGATTGGATAGGATAGAGGACAGGAGACGATAGAGGATAGGATAGGATAGAGGATAGGAGACGATAGAGGATAGGATAGGTGATTGGATAGGATAGAGGATAGGAGACGATAGAGGATAGGATAGGTGATTGGATAGCATAGAGGATAGGATAGATTATAGGATAGGATAGAGGAAAGGATAGGATAGAGGATAGGATAGGATAGAGGATAGGATAGGATAGAGGAAAGGATAGGATAGATGATAGGATAGGATAGGATAGAGGATAGGATAGGATAGAGGATAGGATAGGATAGAGGATAGGATAGGATAGAGGATAGGATATGATAGAGGATGGGATAGGATGGAGGATACGATGGGATAGAGGATATGATAGGATAGGATAGAGGATTGGATAGGATAGACGATAGGATAGGATAGGATAGGGGATAGGATATTATTGAGGATAGGATAAGATAGAGGATAGGATAGAGGATAGGATAGGGGATTGGATAGGATACAGGATAGTATAGGGGATTGGATAGGATAGAGTATAAGATAGGATAGAGGACATTATGGGATAGAGGATAGGATTGGATAGAGCATATTATAGGATACAGGATAGGATAGGGGATTGGATAGGATAGAGTATAAGATAGGATAGAGGACATTATAGGATAGAGGATAGGATTGGATAGAGCATATTATAGGATAGAGGATAGGATAGAGGATTGGATAGGATAGAGGACAGGATAGGATAGAGGATAGGATAGGATATAGGATAGTATAGGATAGAGGATAGGATTGGATAGAGGATTGGATAGGATAGAGGATAGGATAGAGGATAGGATAGGGGATTGGATAGGATAGAGGATAAGATTGGATAGAGGACATTATAGGATTGGATAGGATAGAGGATAGGATAGGATAGAGGATTGGATAGGATAGAGGATAGGATAGGATAGAGGGTTGGATAGGAGAGGATAGAGGATAAGATAGGATAGAGGTTTGGATAGGATAGAGGATATTATATAATAGATGATAGGATAGGGTAGAGTACAGGATATGATAGAGGATAGGATAGGATAGAGGATAGGATAGGACAGAGGGTAGGATAGGATACAGTATGGGATAGGATTGAGGATAGGATAGGATAGAGGATGGAGATAGGATACAGGATACGATAGGATAGAGGATACGATAGGATAGAGGATAGGATAGAGGATAGGATAGGATTGAGTATAGGATAGGATTGAGGATAGGATAGGGTTGATCATTGGATAGGATAGATGATATTATAGGATAGAGGATAGGATAGTATAGAGGATAGGATAGGATAGAGGATAGGAAAGGATTGAGGATAGTATAGGATAGAGGATAGGATAGGATAGATGATACGATAGGGGATAGGATATGATAGAGGATAGGAGACGATAGAGGATAGGGTATGATAGAGGATACGATATTGTAGAGGATAGGATAGGATACAGGATAGGATAGGAGAGAGGATAGGGTAGGACAGAGGATAGGATAGGATAGAGTATAGGATAGGATAGAGGATATTATAGGATATAGGGTAGGATTGGATAGAGGATAGGATACGATAGAGGTTGGGATTGGATAGAGGATATTATATAATAGAAGATAGGATAGGATAGGGGATAGGATAGGATAGAGGACAGGATAGGAATGAGGATAGGATAGGATAGAGGATATTATGGCATATAGGATGGGATAGGATAGAGGATAGGATACGATAGAGGATTGGATAGGAAAGTGGATAGGATAGGATAGAGGATAGGATAGGATAGAGGATCGGATAGGTTAGAGGACAGGATAGGATAGTGGATAATATAGGATGGATGATAGGATAGAGGATAGAATAGGATAGATGATAGGATAGGAAAGTGGATAGAATAGGATAGGATAGAGGATAGGATCGGATAGACGATAGGATAGGATAGAGGCTAGGATAGAAGAGGATAGGATAGGATAGGATAGAGGATAGGATAGGATAGGATAGAGGATAGGATAGGATAGAGGATAGGATAGGATAGATGATAGGATGGGATAGAGGATAGGATAGGATGGAGGATAGGATAGGATAGAGGATAGGATAGGATAGGATAGAGGATAGGATAGGATAGAGGATAGGATTGGATAGACGATAGGATAGGATTGAGGATAGGATATGGGATTGGATAGAGGATAGGATACGATAAAGGATTGGATAGGATACAGCATAGGATAGGATAGAGGATAGGGTAGGATAGAGGATAGGATAGGATAGAGGATGGGATAGGATAGAGGATACGATGGGATAGAGGATAGGATAGGACAGAGGATAGGATAGGATAGAGTATAGGATAGGATAGAGGATATTATGGCATATAGGATGGGATAGGATAGAGGATAGGATACGATAGAGGATTCGATAGGATAGAGGCTACGATAGGATAGATGATATGATATGATAGAGGATTGGATAGGAAAGTGGATAGGATAGGATAGAGGATTGGATAGGATAGAGGATAGGATAGGGTAGAGGAGAGGATAGGATAGGGGATAGGATAGGATAGAGGATAGGATAGGATAGAGGATAAGATAGGACGGAGGGTAGGATAGGATACAGTATGGGTTAGGATTGAGGATAGGATTAGGATAGAGGATGGGATAGGATAGAGGATAGGATAGGTTAGAGGATGGGATAGGATAGAGGATACGATAGGATAGATGATAGGATAGGGGATTGGATATGATGGAGGATAGGATAGGATTGAGTATAGGATAGGTTTGAGGATAGGATAGGGTTGAGGATTGGATAGGATAGATGATATTATAGGATAGAGGATAGGATAGTATAGAGGATAGGATAGGATAGAGGATAGGAAAGGATTGAGGATAGTATAGGATAGAGGATAGGATAGGATAGATGATACGATAGGGGATTGGATATGATAGAGGATAGGAGACGATAGAGGATAGGGTATGATAGAGGATACGATATTATAGAGGATAGGATAGGATACAGGATAGGATAGGAGAGAGGATAGGGTAGGACAGAAGATAGGATAGGATAGAGTATAGGATAGGATAGAGGATATTGTAGGATATAGGGTAGGATTGGATAGAGGATAGGATACGATAGAGGTTGGGATTGGATAGAGGATATTATATAATAGAAGATAGGATAGGATAGGGGATAGGATAGGATAGAGGACAGGATAGGAATGAGGATAGGATAGGATAGAGGATATTATGGCATATAGGATGGGATAGGATAGAGGATAGGATAGGATAGAGGATGGGATAGGATAGAGGATACGATAGGATAGATGATACGATAGGAAAGAGGATAGGATAGGATAGAGGATAGGTTAGGATTGAGGATAGGATATAATAGAGGATAGGACAGGATAGAGAATAGGATAGGGGATTGGATAGGATAGAGGATAGGATACGATAGACGATAGGATAGGATAGAGGATAGGATAGGATTGAGAACAGGATAGGATAGAGGAACGGACAGAATAGAGGATAGGATACGGGATTGGATAGGATAAAGGATAGGATAGGACAGAGGATATGATAGAGAATAGGTTAGGATAGTGGATAGGATAGGATAGAGGATAGGATAGGGGATCGGATATGATAGAGGATAGGAGACGATAGAGGATAGGATAGGATAGTATAGAGGATAGGACAGGATAGAGGATCGGACAGGATAGAGGATAGGATAGGGGATTGGAAACATAGAGGATATTATAGGATAGAGGATAGGATAGGATTGCGGATAGAATAGGATAGAGGGTAGGATAGGATTGAGGATAGGATAGTATAGAGGATAGGATAGGATAGAGGATAGGATAGGATTGAGGATAGGCTAGGGTTGAGGATTGGATAGGATAGAGGATAGGATATGATTGAGGATGGGATAGGATAGTGGAAACGACAGAATAGAGGATAGGATAGGGGATTGGATAGGGTAGAGGATAGAATAGGACAGAGGATAAGATAGGATAGAGAACAGGATAGGCAAGATGATATTATAGGAAAGTGTATAGGATATGATACAGGATACGATATTATAGAGGATAGGATAGGATAGAGGATAATATAGGATACAGGATAGGATAGGATAGAGGATAGGATAGGATAGAGGATAGGATAGGATAGAGGATAGGATAGGATAGAGGATTGGATATGATAGAGGATAAGATAGGATAGAGGATAGGACAGAGGATAGGATAGGATAGAGTATAGGATAAGCAAGATGATATTATAGGAAAGTGGATAGGATATGATACAGGATACGATATTATAAAGGATAGGAATAGGATAGAGGATAGGGTAGGATAGAGAATAAGATAGGATAGATGATCTTCTAGGATAGAGGATAGGATATGATGAAGGATACGATATTATAGAGGATAGGATAGGATACAGTATAGCATATAATAGAGGATAGGATAGGATTGAGGATAGGATAGTATAGGGGATAGGATAGGATAGAGGATAGTATAGTATAGAGGATAGGATAGGGGATTGGATAGGATAGAGGATAGGATAGGATTGAGGATTGGATAGGATAGAGGATAGCATAGGATAAAGGATAAGATAGGATAGAGGATAGGATAGGATAGAGAATAGGATAGGGGATTGGATAGGATAGAGGAAAGGATAGGATAGAGAATAGGATTGGGGATTGGATGGGATAGAGGATAGGATAGGATTGAGGATAGGATAGGAAAGAGGATAGGATAGTATAGAGGATAGGTTAGGATAGAGGATACGATAGGGGATTTGATAGGATAGAGGATAGAATAGGATAGAGGATAGAGGATAGGATAGGATAGAGGATATTGTAAGATAGAGGATAGGGTAGGATGGAGGATACGATAGGGGATTGGATAAATAGAGGATAGGATAGGATAGAGGATAGAAACGGATAGATGATATTATAAGATAGAGGATAGGATACGATAGAGGATAGGATAGGATAGAGGATAGGATAGGATAGAGGATAGGATAGGATAGAGGATAGGATAGGATAGAGGATATGATAGGATAGAGGATAGGATAGGATAGAGGATAGGATAGGATACAGGATAGGATAGGGGATTGGATATGATAGAGGATAGGAGACGATAGAGGATAGCATATAATAGAGGATAAGATAGGAAAGAGAATATAATAGGAAAGGTGATATTATGGGAAAGAGGATAGGATATAATAGGGGATACAATATTATAGGATAGAGTATAGGATAGAGGATTGGTTAGGATAGAGGATATTATAGGATAGAGGATAGGATAGGATAGAGAATAGGATATAATAGAGGAAAGGATAGGACTGTGGACAGGATTGAGGATAGGATAGGAAATAGGATAGCTTAGGATACAGGATAGGATATGAGAGAGGATAGGACAGAGGATAGGATAGGATAGAGAATAGGATAGGAAGGATGATATTATGGGAAAGAGGATAGGATATGATAGAGGATACGATATTATAGAGGATAGGATAGGATACAGGATAGGATAGGATAGTGGATAGGATATGATTGAGGATGGGATAGGATAGTGGAAACGACAGAATAGAGGATAAGATAGGGGATTGGATAGGGTAGAGGATAGAATAGGACAGAGGATAAGATAGGATAGAGAATAGGATAGGCAAGATGATATTATAGGAAAGTGTATAGGATATGATACAGGATACGATATTATAGAGGATAGGATAGGATAGAGGATAATATTGGATACAGGATAGGATAGGATAGAGGATAGGATAGGAAACAGGATAGGATAGGATAGAGGATAGGATAGGATAGAGGATTGGATATGATAGAGGATAAGATAGGATAGAGGATAGTACAGAGGATAGGATAGGATAGAGTATAGTATAGGCAAGATGATATTATAGGAAAGTGGATAGGATATGATACAGGATACGATATTGTAAAGGATAGGAATAGGATAGAGGATAGGATAGGATAGAGGATAATATAGGATACAGGATATGATAGGATAGAGGATTGGATATGATAGAGGATAAGATAGGATAGAGGATAGGATAGGATAGAGAATAGGATAGGGTAGAGGATACGATAGAGGATTGGATATTATAAAGGATAGGATAGGATAGAGGATAGGATAGGATAGAGGATATAATAGGATAGAGGATAGGATAGGATTGGGGATAGGATAGGATAGAGGATAGGACAGGATAGAGGATAGGATAGGGGGTTTGATAGGATAGAGGATAGGACAGGATAGAGGATAGGATAGGGGATTGGATAGGATAGAGGATAGAATAGGATTGAGGATATGATAGGATAGAGGATAGGGTAGGATAGAGAATAAGATAGGATAGATGATCTTCTAGGATAGAGGATAGGATATGATGAAGGATACGATATTATAGAGGATAGGATAGGATACAGTATAGCATATAATAGAGGATAGGATAGGATTGAGGATAGGATAGTATAGGGGATAGGATAGGATAGAGGATAGTATAGTATAGAGGATAGGATAGGGGATTGGATAGGATAGAGGATAGGATAGGATTGAGGATTGGATAGGATAGAGGATAGCATAGGATAAAGGATAAGATAGGATAGAGGATAGGATAGGATAGAGAATAGGATAGGGGATTGGATAGGATACAGGATAGGATAGGATAGAGGATAGGATATGATTGAGGATGGGATAGGATAGTGGAAACGACAGAATAGAGGATAGGATAGGGTATTGGATAGGGTAGAGGATAGAATAGGACAGAGGATAAGATAGGATAGAGAATAGGATAGGCAAGATGATATTATAGGAAAGTGTATAGGATATGATACAGGATACTATATTATAGAGGATAGGATAGGATAGAGGATAATATAGGATACAGGATAGGATAGGATAGAGGATAGGATAGGATAGAGGATAGGATAGGATAGAGGATAGGATAGGATAGAGGATAGGATAGGATAGAGGATTGGATATGATAGAGGATAAGATAGGATAGAGGATAGGACAGAGGATAGGATAGGATAGAGTATAGGATAGGCAAGATGATATTATAGGAAAGTGGATAGGATATGATACAGGATACGATATTATAAAGGATAGGAATAGGATAGAGGATAGGATAGGATAGAGGATAATATAGGATACAGGATATGATAGGATAGAGGATTGGATATGATAGAGGATAAGATAGGATAGAGGATAGGATAGGATAGAGAATAGGATAGGGTAGAGGATTGGATATTATAAAGGATAGGATAGGATAGAGGATAGGATAGGATAGAGGATATAATAGGATAGAGGATAGGATAGGATTGGGGATAGGATAGGATAGAGGATAGGACAGGATAGAGGATAGGATAGGGGGTTTGATAGGATAGAGGATAGGACAGGATAGAGGATAGGATAGGGGATTGGATAGGATAGAGGATAGAATAGGATTGAGGATATGATAGGATAGAGGATAGGGTAGGATAGAGAATAGGATAGGATAGAGGATAGGATAGGGGATTGGATACGATTGAAGATAGGATATGATAGAGGATACGATATTATAGAGGATTGGATAGGATAGGGGATATTATTGGATAGAGAATAAGATAGGATAGCGGATAGGATACGATATAGGATTGGATAGGATAGAGGATAGGATACGATAGAGGATAGGATACGATAGAGGATAGGATAGAATAGGATAAGGAATAGGATAGGATAGATGATATTATAGGATAGACGATAGGATAGGATAGAGGATACGATATTATAGAGGATAGGATAGGATAGAGTATAGGATAGGATAGAGGATAGGATAGGGGATTGGATAGGATAGAGGATAGGATAGGATAGAGGATAGGATGGGGGATTGGATAGGATAGGATAGAGGATAGGATAGGATTTAGGATAGGATAGGGGATTGGATAGGATAGAGGATAGGATAGGATTAAGGATAGGATATTATAGAGGATAGGATAGGATACAGGATAGGATAGGATAGAGGATAAGATAGGATAACGAATAGGATAGGAAAGATGATATTATGGGAAAGAGGATAGGATATGATAGAGGTTACGATATTATAGAGGATAGGATAGGATACAGGATAGGAAAGGATAGTGGATTGGGTAGGATTGAGGATAGGATAGGATAGAGGATAGGACAGCATAGAGGATAGGATAGGGGATTGGATAGGATAGAGGATATTGTAGATGATATTATAGGATAGAGGATACGATATTATAGAGGATAGGATAGGATAGAGGATAGGATAGGATAGAGTATAGGATAGGGGATTGGATAGGATGTAGGATAGTTTAGGATTGAGGATAGTATAGGAAAGAGGATAGGATAGTAAAGAGGATCGGATAGTATAGAGGATAGGATAGGATAGAGGATAGGACAGAGGATAGGATAGGGGATTGGATAGGATAGAGGATAGGATAGGATTGAGCATAGGATAGGATAGAGGATACGATAGAGAATTGGATAGTATAAAGGATAGGATAGGATAGAGGATAGGATAGGATTGAGGATAGGATAGGATAGTGGATAGGATATGATAGTATAGGGGATAGGATAGAATAGAGGATAGTATAATATAGAGGATAGGATAGGATAGAGGATAGGATAGGATAGGATAGGATAGAGGATAGGATAGGATAGAGGATTTGATAGGATAGAGGATAGGATAGGATAGAGGATAGGATATAATAGATGATAGGATATAATAGATGATAGATTAGGATAGATGATAGGATAGGATAGAGGATAGGATAGGATTGAGGATAGGATAGGGTAGAGGATAGGATAGGCGATTGGATAGGATAGATGACAGAGGATAGGATTGGATAGAGGATAGGATAGGATAGAGGATAGGATAGGATTGAGGATAGGATAGGGGATTGGATAGGATACAGCATAGGATTTGATAGAGGATAGGATAGGATAGAGGATAGAATAGGATAGGGGATAGGATAGGATAGAGGATAGAATAGGATAGATGATAGGATAGGGGATGGGATAGGATAGAGGATAGGATAGGATAGAGGATAGGATAGGATAGAGGAAAGGATAGGATAGAGGATAGGATAGGTAATTGGAGAGGATAGAGGATAGGATAGGATAGAGGATTGGATAGGATAGAGAATCTAATAGGATAGAGAATAGGATAGGATAGAGGATAGGATAGGATAGAGGATAGGATAGAGGATAGGATAGAGGATAGGGTAGAGGATAGGATAGAGGATAGGATAGGATAGAGGATAGGATAGGATAGAGGATACGATAGAGGATTGGATATGATCGAGGATAGGATAGAGGATAGGATATCATAGAGGATAGGATAGGATAGAGGATAGGATAGGATAGAGGATAGGATAGGATAGAGGATAGGATAGGATAGAGGATAGGATAGAGGATAGGATAAGGTAGAGGATAGTATAGGATAGAGGATAGGATAAGATACAGGATAGGATAGGATAAAGGATAGGATAGGATAGAGTATAGGATAGAGGATAGGATAGAGGATGGGATAGAGGATAGAATAGGATAGAGGATAGGATAGGATAGAGGATAGGATGGGATAGAGGATAGGATAGGATAGAGGATAAAATAGGATAGATGATAGGATAGGATAGAGGATAGGATAGGATAGAGGATAGGATAGGATAGATGATATTATAGGAAACAGGATAGGATATGATGGAGGATTCGATATTATATAGGATAGGATAGGGGATTGGATAGGATAGAGGATAGGATAGGATAGTGGATAGTATATAATACAGTATAGGATAGGATTGAGGACAAGACGGGATAGATGATAGGATAGGATAGAGGAAAGGATAGGATAGAGTATTGGACAGGATAGAGGATAGGATAGAGGGTAGGATGGAGGATAGGATAGAGGATAGGATAGAGGATAGGATAGGATAGAGGATCGGATAGAGGATAGGATAGGATAGAGGATAGGATAGAGGATAGGATAGAATAGAGGATAGGATAGGATAGAGGATAGGATAGGATAGAGGATAGGATAGGATAGAGGATATAATAGGATTGAGGAAAGGATAGGATAGAGGATAGGATAGGATAGAGGATAGGATAGGATAGAGGATATAATAGGATTGAGGAAAGGATAGGATAGAGGATAGGATAGGATAGAGGATAGGATAGGATAGAGGATACGATAGAGGATTGGATATGATCGAGGATAGGATAGAGGATAGGATATCATAGAGGATAGGATAGGATAGAGGATAGGATAGGATAGAGGATAGGATAGGATAGAGGATAGGATAGGATAGAGGATAGGATAGAGGATACGATAAGGTAGAGGATAGTATAGGATAGAGGATAGGATAAGATACAGGATAGGATAGGATAAAGGATAGGATAGGATAGAGTATAGGATAGAGGATAGGATAGAGGATGGGATAGAGGATAGAATAGGATAGAGGATAGGATAGGATAGAGGATAGGATGGGATAGAGGATAGGATAGGATAGAGGATAAAATAGGATAGATGATAGGATAGGATAGGATAGAGGATAGGATGTGATAGAGGATAGGATAGATGATAGATGATAGGATAGGATAGAGGATAGGATAGGATAGAGGATAGGATAGGATAGAGGATAGGATAGGATAGAGGATAGGATAGGATAGAGGATAGGATAGGATAGAGGATAGGATAGGATAGAGGATAGGATAGGATAGAGGATAGGATAGGATAGAGGATAGGATAGGATAGAGGATAGGATAGGATAGAGGATAGGATAGGATAGAGGATAGGATAGGATAGAGGATAGGATAGGATAGAGGATAGGATAGGATAGAGGATAGGATAGGATAGAGGATAGGATAGGATAGAGGATAGTATAGGATAGAGTATAGGATAGGATACAGGATAGGATAGGATAGAGTATAGGATAGGATACAGGATAGGATAGGATAGAGGATAGGATAAAGGATAGGATAGAGGAAAGGATAGAGGATAGGATAGAATAGAGGATAGGATAATATAGAGGATAGGATAGGATAGAGGATAGGATAGGATAGAGGATAGGATAGGATAGAGGATAGTATAGGATAGAGGATAGGATAGAATAGAGGATAGGATGGGATAAATGATAGGATAGGATAGAGGATAGGATTTGATAGAGGATAGGATAGAGGATAGGATAGGATAGAGGATAGGATAGAGGATAGGATAGCGGATAGGATAGAGGTTAGGATAGAGGATAGGATAGGATAGAGGATAGGATAGAGGATACGATAGCGGATAGGATAGAGGATAGCATAGAGGATAGGATAAGATAGGGGATAGGATAGGATAGAGGATAGGATAGGATAGATGATATTATAGGAAAGAGGATAGGATAGGATAGAGGATAGGATAGGATAGATGATATTATAGGAAACAGGATAGGATATGATGGAGGATTCGATATTATATAGGATAGGATAGAGGATAGGATAGGATAGATGATATTATAGGAAAGAGGATAGGATAGGATAGAGGATAGGATAGGATAGAGGATAGGATAGGATAGAGGATAGTATAGGATAGAGGATAGGATAGAATAGAGGACAGGATAGGATAGAGGATAGGATAGGATAGAGGATAGGATTGGATAGAGGATAGGATAGGATAGAGGATAGGATAGGATAGAGTATAGGATAGGACAGAGGATAGGATAGGATAGAGGATTGGATAGGATAGAGAATCTAATAGGATAGAGAATAGGATAGGATAGAGGATAGGATAGGATAGAGGATAGGATAGAGGATAGGATAGAGGATAGGGTAGAGGATAGGATAGAGGATAGGATAGGATAGAGGATAGGATAGGATAGAGGATACGATAGAGGATTGGATATGATCGAGGATAGGATAGAGGATAGGATATCATAGAGGATAGGATAGGATAGAGGATAGGATAGGATAGAGGATAGGATAGGATAGAGGATAGGATAGGATAGAGGATAGGATAGAGGATAGGATAAGGTAGAGGATAGTATAGGATAGAGGATAGGATAAGATACAGGATAGGATAGGATAAAGGATAGGATAGGATAGAGTATAGGATAGAGGATAGGATAGAGGATGGGATAGAGGATAGAATAGGATAGAGGATAGGATAGGATAGAGGATAGGATGGGATAGAGGATAGGATAGGATAGAGGATAAAATAGGATAGATGATAGGATAGGATAGAGGATAGGATAGGATAGAGGATAGGATATGAAAGAGGATAGGATAGATGATAGATGATAGGATAGGATAGAGGATAGGATAGGATAGAGGATAGGATACGATAGAGGATAGGATAGGATAGAGGATAGGATAGGATAGAGGATAGGATAGGATAGGATAGAGGATAGGATAGGATATAGGATAGGATAGAATAGAGGATAGGATAATATAGAGGATAGGATAGGATAGAGGATAGGATAGGATAGAGGATAGGATAGGATAGAGGATAGTATAGGATAGAGTATAGGATAGGATACAGGATAGGATAGGATAGAGTATAGGATAGGATACAGGATAGGATAGGATAGAGGATAGGATAAAGGATAGGATAGAGGAAAGGATAGAGGATAGGATAGAATAGAGGATAGGATAATATAGAGGATAGAATAGGATAGAGGATAGGATAAAGGATAGGATAGAGGAAAGGATAGAGGATAGTATAGGATAGAGGATAGGATAGAATAGAGGATAGGATAGGATAAATGATAGGATAGGATAGAGGATAGGATTTGATAGAGGATAGGATAGAGGATAGGATAGGATAGAGGATAGGATAGCGGATAGGATAGAGGTTAGGATAGAGGATAGGATAGGATAGAGGATAGGATAAAGGATACGATAGCGGATAGGATAGAGGATAGCATAGAGGATAGGATAAGATAGGGGATAGGATAGGATAGAGGATAGGATGGGATATAGGGTAGAATGGGATAGAGGATAGAATAGGATAGAGGATAGGATAGGATAGATGATAGTATAGGAAAGAGGATATGATAGGATAGAGGATAGGATAGGATAGATGATATTATAGGAAAGAGGATAGGATAGGATAGAGGATAGGATAGGATAGATGATATTATAGGAAACAGGATAGGATATGATGGAGGATTCGATATTATATAGGATAGGATAGAGGATAGGATAGGATAGATGATATTATAGGAAAGAGGATAGGATACGATAGAGGATAGGATAGGATAGAGGATAGGATAGAGGATAGGGTAGAGGATAGGATAGAGGATTGGATAGGATAGAGAATCTAGTAGGATAGAGAATAGGATAGGATAGAGGATAGGATAGGATAGAGGATAGGATAGAGGATAGGATAGAGGATAGGGTAGAGGATAGGATAGAGGATAGGATAGGATAGAGGATAGGATAGAGGATAGGATAGGATAGAGGATAGGATAGGATAGAGGATAGGATAGGATAGAGGATAGGATAGGATAGAGTATAGGATAGGATAGAGGATAGGATAGGATAGAGGATTGGATAGGATAGAGAATCTAATAGGATAGAGAATAGGATAGGATAGAGGATAGGATAGGATAGAGGATAGGATAGAGGATAGGATAGAGGATAGGGTAGAGGATAGGATAGAGGATAGGATAGGATAGAGGATAGGATAGGATAGAGGATAGGATAGGATAGAGGATAGGATAGGATAGAGGATACGATAGAGGATTGCATATGATCGAGGATAGGATAGAGGATAGGATATCATAGAGGATAGGATAGGATAGAGGATAGGATAGGATAGAGGATAGGATAGGATAGGATAGAGGATAGGATAGGATATAGGATAGGATAGAATAGAGGATAGGATAATATAGAGGATAGGATAGGATAGAGGATAGGATAGGATAGAGGATAGGATAGGATAGAGGATAGTATAGGATAGAGTATAGGATAGGATACAGGATAGGATAGGATAGAGTATAGGATAGGATACAGGATAGGATAGGATAGAGGATAGGATAAAGGATAGGATAGAGGAAAGGATAGAGGATAGGATAGAATAGAGGATAGGATAATATAGAGGATAGAATAGGATAGAGGATAGGATAGGATAGAGGATAGGATAGGATAGAGGATAGTATAGGATAGAGGATAGGATAGAATAGAGGATAGGATAGGATAAATGATAGGATAGGATAGAGGATAGGATTTGATAGAGGATAGGATAGAGGATAGGATAATGATAGAGGATAGGATAGCGGATAGGATAGAGGTTAGGATAGAGGATAGGATAGGATAGAGGATAGGATAGAGGATACGATAGCGGATAGGATAGAGGATAGCATAGAGGATAGGATAAGATAGGGGATAGGATAGGATAGAGGATAGGATAGGATATAGGGTAGAATGGGATAGAGGATAGAATAGGATAGAGGATAGGATAGGATAGATGATAGTATAGGAAAGAGGATATGATAGGATAGAGGATAGGATAGGATAGATGATATTATAGGAAAGAGGATAGGATAGGATAGAGGATAGGATAGGATAGATGATATTATAGGAAACAGGATAGGATATGATGGAGGATTCGATATTATATAGGATAGGATAGAGGATAGGATAGGATAGATGATATTATAGGAAAGAGGATAGGATAGGATAGAGGATAGGATAGGATAGAGGATAGGATAGAGGATAGGATAGAGGATAGGGTAGAGGATAGGATAGAGGATTGGATAGGATAGAGAATCTAGTAGGATAGAGAATAGGATAGGATAGAGGATAGGATAGGATAGAGGATAGGATAGAGGATAGGATAGAGGATAGGGTAGAGGATAGGATAGAGGATAGGATAGGATAGAGGATAGGATAGAGGATAGGATAGGATAGAGGATAGGATAGGATAGAGGATAGGATAGGATAGAGGATAGGATAGAGGATAGGATAGCGGTTAGGATAGCGGATAGGATACAGGATAGCATAGAGGATAGGATAGAGGATAGCATAGAGGATAGGATAGGATAGGGGATAGGATAGGATAGAGGATAGGATAGAGGATAGGATAGAGGATAGCATAGAGGATAGGATAGGATAGAGGATAGGATAGGATAGAGGCTAGGATAGGATAGAGGACAGGATAGGATAGAGGATAGGATAGGATAGAGGAAAGGATAGGATAGAGGATAGGATAGAGGATAGGATAGAGGATAGGATAGCGGATAGGATAGAGGATAGCATAGAGGATAGGATAGGATAGGGGATAGGATAGGATAGATTATAGGATAGGATAGAGGGTAGAATGGGATAGAGGATAGGATAGGATAGAGGATAGGATAGGATAGATGATATTATAGGAAAGAGAATAGGATATGATGGAGGATTCGATATTATATAGGATAGGATAGGGGATTGGATAGGATAGAGGATAGGATAGGATAGTGGATAGTATATAATACAGTATAGGATAGGATTGAGGACAGGACGGGATAGATGATAGGATAGGATAGAGGAAAGGATAGGATAGAGTATTGGACAGGATAGAGGATAGGATAGAGGATAGGATAGAATAGAGTATAGGATAATATAGAGGATAGGATAGGATAGAGGATAGGATAGGATAGAGGATAGGATTGGATAGAGGATATAATAGGATTGAGGAAAGGATAGGATAGAGGATAGTATAGGATAGAGGATAGGATAGGATAGAGGATAGGATAGGATAGAGGATACGATAGAGGATTGGATATGATAGAGGATAGGATAGAGGATAGGATATCATAGAGGATAGGATAGGATAGAGGATAGGAGAGGATATAATAGGATTGAGTAAAGGATAGGATAGAGGATACGATAGGATAGAGGATAGGATTGGATAGAGGATAGGTAGAGGATAGTATAGGATAGAGGATAGGATAAGATACAGGATAGGATAGGATAAAGGATAGGATAGGATAGAGTATAGGATAGAGGATAGGATAGAGGATGGGATAGAGGATAGAATAGCATAGAGGATAGGATTGGATAGAGGATAGGATGGGATAGAGGATAGGATAGGATAGAGGATCGGATAGAGGATAGGATAGGATAGAGGATAGGATAGGATATAGGAAAGAATAGGATAGAGGATAGGATAGGATAGAGGATAGGATAGAGAATAGGCTAGAGGATAGGATAGAGGATAGGATAGGATAGAGGATAGGATAGGATAGAGGATAGTACAGAGGATAGGATAGGATAGAGTATAGTATAGGCAAGATGATATTATAGGAAAGTGGATAGGATATGATACAGGATACGATATTATAAAGGGTAGGATAGGATAGAGGATAGGATAGGATAGAGAATAGGATAGGGGATTGGATAGGATAGAGGAAAGGATAGGATAGAGAATAGGATTGGGGATTGGATGGGATAGAGGATAGGATAGGATTGAGGATAGGATAGGAAAGAGGATAGGATAGTATAGAGGATAGGTTAGGATAGAGGATACGATAGGGGATTTGATAGGATAGAGGATAGAATAGGATAGAGGATAGAGGATAGGATAGGATAGAGGATATTGTAAGATAGAGGATAGGATAGGATGGAGGATACGATAGGGGATTGGATAAATAGAGGATAGGATAGGATAGAGGATAGGAACGGATAGATGATATTATAGGATAGAGGATAGGATAGGATAGAGGATAGGATAGGATAGAGGATAGGATAGGATAGAGGATAGGATAGGATAGAGGATAGGATAGGATAGAGGATAGGATAGGATAGAGGATAGGATAGGATAGAGGATAGGATAGGATAGAGGATAGGATAGGATAGAGGATAGGATAGGATAGAGGATAGGATAGGATAGAGGATAGGATAGGATAGAGGATACGATAGAGGATTGGATATGATAGAGGATAGGATAGAGGATAGGATATCATAGAGGATAGGATAGGATAGAGGATAGGAGAGGATATAATAGGATTGAGTAAAGGATAGGATAGAGGATACGATAGGATAGAGGATAGGATTGGATAGAGGATAGGTAGAGGATAGTATAGGATAGAGGATAGGATAAGATACAGGATAGGATAGGATAAAGGATAGGATAGGATAGAGTATAGGATAGAGGATAGGATAGAGGATGGGATAGAGGATAGAATAGCATAGAGGATAGGATTGGATAGAGGATAGGATGGGATAGAGGATAGGATAGGATAGAGGATCGGATAGAGGATAGGATAGGATAGAGGATAGGATAGGATATAGGAAAGAATAGGATAGAGGATAGGATAGGATAGAGGATAGGATAGAGAATAGGCTAGAGGATAGGATAGAGGATAGGATAGGATAGAGGATAGGATAGGATAGAGGATAGTACAGAGGATAGGATAGGATAGAGTATAGTATAGGCAAGATGATATTATAGGAAAGTGGATAGGATATGATACAGGATACGATATTATAAAGGGTAGGATAGGATAGAGGATAGGATAGGATAGAGAATAGGATAGGGGATTGGATAGGATAGAGGAAAGGATAGGATAGAGAATAGGATTGGGGATTGGATGGGATAGAGGATAGGATAGGATTGAGGATAGGATAGGAAAGAGGATAGGATAGTATAGAGGATAGGTTAGGATAGAGGATACGATAGGGGATTTGATAGGATAGAGGATAGAATAGGATAGAGGATAGAGGATAGGATAGGATAGAGGATATTGTAAGATAGAGGATAGGATAGGATGGAGGATACGATAGGGGATTGGATAAATAGAGGATAGGATAGGATAGAGGATAGGAACGGATAGATGATATTATAGGATAGAGGATAGGATAGGATAGAGGATAGGATAGGATAGAGGATAGGATAGGATAGAGGATAGGATAGGATAGAGGATAGGATAGGATAGAGGATAGGATAGGATAGAGGATAGGATAGGATAGAGGATAGGATAGGATAGAGGATAGGATAGGATAGAGGATAGGATAGGATACAGGATAGGATAGGGGATTGGATATGATAGAGGATAGGAGACGATAGAGGATAGCATATAATAGAGGATAAGATAGGAAAGAGAATATAATAGGAAAGGTGATATTATGGGAAAGAGGATAGGATATAATAGGGGATACAATATTATAGGATAGAGTATAGGATAGAGGATTGGTTAGGATAGAGGATATTATAGGATAGAGGATAGGATAGGATAGAGAATAGGTTATAATAGAGGAAAGGATAGGACTGTGGACAGGATTGAGGATAGGATAGGAAATAGGATAGCTTAGGATACAGGATAGGATATGAGAGAGGATAGGACAGAGGATAGGATAGGATAGAGAATAGGATAGGAAGGATGATATTATGGGAACGAGGATAGGATATGATAGAGGATACGATATTATAGAGGATAGGATAGGATACAGGATAGGATAGGATAGAGGATAGGATATGATTGAGGATAGGATAGGATACAGGATAGGATAGGATAGAGGATAGGATATGATTGAGGATGGGATAGGATAGTGGAAACGACAGAATAGAGGATAGGATAGGGTATTGGATAGGGTAGAGGATAGAATAGGACAGAGGATAAGATAGGATAGAGAATAGGATAGGCAAGATGATATTATAGGAAAGTGTATAGGATATGATACAGGATACTATATTATAGAGGATAGGATAGGATAGAGGATAATATAGGATACAGGATAGGATAGGATAGAGGATAGGATAGGATAGAGGATAGGATAGGATAGAGGATAGGATAGGATAGAGGATTGGATATGATAGAGGATAAGATAGGATAGAGGATAGGACAGAGGATAGGATAGGATAGAGTATAGGATAGGCAAGATGATATTATAGGAAAGTGGATAGGATATGATACAGGATACGATATTATAAAGGATAGGAATAGGATAGAGGATAGGATAGGATAGAGGATAATATAGGATACAGGATATGATAGGATAGAGGATTGGATATGATAGAGGATAAGATAGGATAGAGGATAGGATAGGATAGAGAATAGGATAGGGTAGAGGATACGATAGAGGATTGGATATTATAGAGGATAGGATAGGATAGAGGATAGGATAGGATAGAGGATAATATAGGATACAGGATATGATAGGATAGAGGATTGGATATGATAGAGGATAAGATAGGATAGAGGATAGGATAGGATAGAGAATAGGATAGGGTAGAGGATACGATAGAGGATTGGATATTATAAAGGATAGGATAGGATAGAGGATAGGATAGGATAGAGGATATAATAGGATAGAGGATAGGATAGGATTGGGGATAGGATAGGATAGAGGATAGGACAGGATAGAGGATAGGATAGGGGGTTTGATAGGATAGAGGATAGGACAGGATAGAGGATAGGATAGGGACTTGGATAGGATAGAGGATAGAATAGGATTGAGGATATGATAGGATAGAGGATAGGGTAGGATAGAGAATAAGATAGGATAGATGATCTTCTTGGATAGAGGATAGGATATGATGAAGGATACGATATTATAGAGGATAGGATAGGATACAGTATAGCATATAATAGAGGATAGGATAGGATTGAGGATAGGATAGTATAGGGGATAGGATAGGATAGAGGATAGTATAGTATAGAGGATAGGATAGGGGATTGGATAGGATAGAGGATAGGATAGGATTGAGGATTGGATAGGATAGAGGATAGCATAGGATAAAGGATAAGATAGGATAGAGGATAGGATAGGATAGAGAATAGGATAGGGGATTGGATAGGATAGAGGAAAGGATAGGATAGAGAATAGGATTGGGGATTGGATGGGATAGAGGATAGGATAGGATTGAGGATAGGATAGGATAGAGGATAGGATAGTATAGAGGATAGGTTAGGATAGAGGATACGATAGGGGATTTGATAGGATAGAGGATAGAATAGGATAGAGGATAGAGGATAGGATAGGATAGAGGATATTGTAAGATAGGGGATAGGATAGGATGGAGGATACGATAGGGGATTGGATAAATAGAGGATAGGATAGGATAGAGGATAGGAACGGATAGATGATATTATAGGATAGAGGATAGGATAGGATAGAGGATAGGATAGGATAGAGGATAGGATAGGATAGAGGATAGGATAGGATAGAGGATAGGATATGATAGAGGATACGATATTATAGAGGATAGGATAGGATACAGGATAGGATAGGATAGAGGATAGGATATGATTGAGGATGGGATAGGATAGTGGAAACGACAGAATAGAGGATAAGATAGGGGATTGGATAGGGTAGAGGATAGAATAGGACAGAGGATAAGATAGGATAGGCAAGATGATATTATAGGAAAGTGTATAGGATATGATACAGGATACGATATTATAGAGGATAGGATATAATAGAGGATAATATTGGATACAGGATAGGATAGGATAGAGGATAGGATAGGAAACAGGATAGGATAGGATAGAGGATAGGATAGGATAGAGGATTGGATATGATAGAGGATAAGATAGGATAGAGGATAGTACAGAGGATAGGATAGGATAGAGTATAGTATAGGCAAGATGATATTATAGGAAAGTGGATAGGATATGATACAGGATACGATATTATAAAGGATAGGAATAGGATAGAGGATAGGATAGGATAGAGGATAATATAGGATACAGGATATGATAGGATAGAGGATTGGATATGATAGAGGATAAGGTAGGATAGAGGATAGGATAGGATAGAGAATAGGATAGGGTAGAGAATACGATAGAGGATTGGATATTATAAAGGATAGGATAGGATAGAGGATAGGATAGGATAGAGGATATAATAGGATAGAGGATAGGATAGGATTGGGGATAGGATAGGATAGAGGATAGGACAGGATAGAGGATAGGATAGGGGGTTTGATAGGATAGAGGATAGGACAGGATAGAGGATAGGATAGGGGATTGGATAGGATAGAGGATAGAATAGGATTGAGGATATGATAGGATAGAGGATAGGGTAGGATAGAGAATAAGATAGGATAGATGATCTTCTAGGATAGAGGATAGGATATGATGAAGGATACGATATTATAGAGGATAGGATAGGATACAGTATAGCATATAATAGAGGATAGGATAGGATTGAGGATAGGATAGTATAGGGGATAGGATAGGATAGAGGATAGTATAGTATAGAGGATAGGATAGGGGATTGGATAGGATAGAGGATAGGATAGGATTGAGGATTGGATAGGATAGAGCATAGTATAGGATAAAGGATAAGATAGGATAGAGGATAGGATAGGATAGAGAATAGGATAGGGGATTGGATAGGATAGAGGAAAGGATAGGATAGAGAATAGGATTGGGGATTGGATGGGATAGAGGATAGGATAGGATTGAGGATAGGATAGGAAAGAGGATAGGATAGTATAGAGGATAGGTTAGGATAGAGGATACGATAGGGGATTTGATAGGATAGAGGATAGAATAGGATAGAGGATAGAGGATAGGATAGGATAGAGGATATTGTAAGATAGAGGATAGGATAGGATGGAGGATACGATAGGGGATTGGTTAGGATAGAAGATATTATAGGATAGAGGATAGGATAGGATAGAGAATAGGATATAATAGAGGATGTGGACTGTGGACAGGATTGAGGATAGGATAGGAAATAGGATAGCTTAGGATACAGGATAGGATATGAGAGAGGATAGGACAGAGGATAGGATAGGATAGAGAATAGGATAGATAGGATGATATTATGGGAAAGAGGATAGGATATGATAGAGGATACGATATTATAGAGGATAGGATAGGATACAGGATAGGATAGGATAGAGGATAGGATATGATTGAGGATGGGATAGGATAGTGGAAACGACAGAATAGAGGATAGGATAGGGTATTGGATAGGGTAGAGGATAGAATAGGACAGAGGATAAGATAGGATAGAGAATAGGATAGGCAAGATGATATTATAGGAAAGTGTATAGGATATGATACAGGATACTATATTATAGAGGATAGGATAGGATAGAGGATAATATAGGATACAGGATAGGATAGGATAGAGGATAGGATAGGATAGAGGATAGGATAGGATTGGGGATAGGATAGGATAGAGGATAGGACAGGATAGAGGATAGGATAGGGGGTTTGATAGGATAGAGGATAGGACAGGATAGAGGATAGGATAGGGGATTGGATAGGATAGAGGATAGAATAGGATTGAGGATATGATAGGATAGAGGATAGGGTAGGATAGAGAATAGGATAGGATAGAGGATAGGATAGGGGATTGGATACGATTGAGGATAGGATATGATAGAGGATACGATATTATAGAGGATTGGATAGGATAGGGGATATTATTGGATAGAGAATAAGATAGGATAGCGGATAGGATACGATATAGGATTGGATAGGATAGAGGATAGGATACGATAGAGGATAGGATACGATAGAGGATAGGATAGAATAGGATAAGGAATAGGATAGGATAGATGATATTATAGGATAGACGATAGGATAGGATAGAGGATACGATATTATAGAGGATAGGATAGGATAGAGTATAGGATAGGATAGAGGATAGGATAGGGGATTGGATAGGATAGAAGATAGGATAGGATAGAGGATAGGATGGGGGATTGGATAGGATAGGATAGAGGATAGGATAGGATTGAGGATAGGATAGGGGATTGGATAGGATAGAGGATAGGATAGGATTAAGGATAGGATATTATAGAGGATAGGATAGGATACAGGATAGGATAGGATAGAGGATAAGATAGGATAACGAATAGGATAGGAAAGATGATATTATGGGAAAGAGGATAGGATATGATAGAGGTTACGATATTATAGAGGATAGGATAGGATACAGGATAGGAAAGGATAGTGGATTGGGTAGGATTGAGGATAGGATAGGATAGAGGATAGGACAGCATAGGGGATAGGATAGGGGATTGGATAGGATAGAGGATAGGATAGGATTGAGCATAGGATAGGATAGAGGATACGATAGAGAATTGGATAGTATAAAGGATAGGATAGGATAGAGGATAGGATAGGATAGAGGATAGGATAGGATAGGATAGGATAGAGGATAGGATATAATAGATGATAGATTAGGATAGATGATAGGATAGGATAGAGGATAGGATAGGATTGAGGATAGGATAGGGTAGAGGATAGGATAGGCGATTGGATAGGATAGATGACAGAGGATAGGATTGGATAGAGGATAGGATAGGATAGAGGATAGGATAGGATTGAGGGTAGGATAGGGGATTGGATAGGATACAGCATAGGATTTGATAGAGGATAGGATAGGATAGAGGATAGAATAGGATAGGGGATAGGATAGGATAGAGGATAGGAGAGGATAGAGGATAGGATAGGATAGAGGATAGGTAGAGGATAGTATAGGATAGAGGATAGGATAAGATACAGGATAGGATAGGATAAAGGATAGGATAGGATAGAGTATAGGATAGAGGATAGGATAGGATAGAGGATTGGATAGAGGATAGGATAGGATTGAGGATAGGATAGAGGATAGGATAGGATAGAGGATAGGAGAGGATAGAGGATAGGATAGGATAGAGGATAGGTAGAGGATAGTATAGGATAGAGGATAGGATAAGATACAGGATAGGATAGGATAAAGGATAGGATAGGATAGAGTATAGGATAGAGGATAGGATAGAGGATGGGATAGAGGATAGAATAGCATAGAGGATAGGATTGGATAGAGGATAGGATGGGATAGAGGATAGGATAGGATAGAGGATCGGATAGAGGATAGGATAGGATAGAGGATAAGATAGGATAGAGGAAAGAATAGGATAGAGGATAGGATAGGATAGAGGATAGGATAGAGGATAGGATAGAGGATAGGATAGGATAGAGGATAGGATAGGATAGAGGATAGGATAGGATAGAGGATAGGATAGGATAGAGGATAGGATAGAGGATAGGATAGCGGTTAGGATAGAGGATAGGATAGAGGATAGGATAGGATAGAGGATAGGATAGAGGATAGGATAGCGGATAGGATAGAGGATAGCATAGAGGATAGGATAGAGGATATCATAGAGGATAGGATAGGATAGAGGATAGGATAGGATAGAGGATAGGATAGGATAGAGGACAGGATAGGATAGAGGATAGGATAGGATAGAGGAAAGGATAGGATAGAGGATAGGATAGGATAGAGGATAGGGTACGATAGAGGATAGGATAGAGGATAGGATAGGATAGAGGATAGGGTAGGATAGAGGATAGTATAGGATAGAGGATAGGATAGAATAGAGGATAGGATAGGATAGAGGATAGGATAGAATAGAGGATAGGATAGGATAAAGGATAGGATAGGATAGAGGATAGGATAGGATAGGGGATAGGATAGAGGATAGGATAGGATACAGGATAGGATAGAGGATAGGATAGCGGATAGGATAGAGGATAGGATAGAGGATAGGATAGAGGATAGGATAGAGGATAGGATAGGATAGAGGATTGGATAGGATAGAGAATCTAATAGGATAGAGAATAGGATAGGATAGAGGATAGGATAGGATGGAGGATAGGATAGAGGATAGGATAGAGGATAGGGTAGAGGATAGGATAGAATAGAGGATAGGATAATATAGAGGATAGGATAGGATAGAGGATATGATAGGATAGAGGATAGGATAGAGGATAGGATAGAGGATAGGATAGGATAGAGGATAGGATAGGATAGAGGATAGGATAGAGGATAGGATAGCGGTTAGGATAGAGGATAGCATAGAGGATAGGATAGGATAGGGGATAGGATAGGATAGAAGATAGGATAGGATAGAGGGTAGAATGGGATAGAGGATATCATAGGATAGAGGATAGGATAGGATAGATGATATTATAGGAAAGACGATAGGATATGCTGGAGGATTCGATATTATATAGGATAGGATAGGGGATTGGATAGGATAGAGGATAGGATAGGATAGTGGATAGTATATAATACAGTATAGGATAGGATTGAGGACAGGATCGGATAGAGGATAGGATAGGATAGAGGATAGGATAGGATAGAGGAAAGAATAGGATAGAGGATAGGATAGGATAGAGGATAGGATAGAGGATAGGATAGAGGATAGGATAGAGGATAGGATAGAGGATAGGATAGGATAGAGGATAGGATAGGATAGAGGATAGGATAGGATAGAGGATAGGATAGAGGATAGGATAGCGGTTAGGATAGAGGATAGGATAGAGGATAGGATAGGATAGAGGATAGGATAGAGGATAGGATAGCGGATAGGATAGAGGATAGCATAGAGGATAGGATAGAGGATATCATAGAGGATAGGATAGGATAGAGGATAGGATAGGATAGAGGATAGGATAGGATAGAGGACAGGATAGGATAGAGGATAGGATAGGATAGAGGAAAGGATAGGATAGAGGATAGGATAGGATAGAGGATAGGGTACGATAGAGGATAGGATAGAGGATAGGATAGGATAGAGGATAGGGTAGGATAGAGGATAGTATAGGATAAAGGATAGGATAGGATAGAGGATAGGATAGGATAGGGGATAGAATAGAGGATAGGATAGGATACAGGATAGGATAGAGGATAGGATAGCGGATAGGATAGAGGATAGGATAGAGGATAGGATAGAGGATAGGATAGAGGATAGGATAGGATAGAGGATTGGATAGGATAGAGAATCTAATAGGATAGAGAATAGGATAGGATAGAGGATAGGATAGGATGGAGGATAGGATAGAGGATAGGATAGAGGATAGGGTAGAGGATAGGATAGAATAGAGGATAGGATAATATAGAGGATAGGATAGGATAGAGGATATGATAGGATAGAGGATAGGATAGAGGATAGGATAGAGGATAGGATAGGATAGAGGATAGGATAGGATAGAGGATAGGATAGAGGATAGGATAGCGGTTAGGATAGAGGATAGGATAGGATAGGGGATAGGATAGGATAGAAGATAGGATAGGATAGAGGGTAGAATGGGATAGAGGATATCATAGGATAGAGGATAGGATAGGATAGATGATATTATAGGAAAGACGATAGGATATGCTGGAGGATTCGATATTATATAGGATAGGATAGGGGATTGGATAGGATAGAGGATAGGATAGGATAGTGGATAGTATATAATACAGTATAGGATAGGATTGAGGACAGGACGGGATAGAGGATAGTATAGGATAGAGGATAGGATAGGATAGAGGATAGGATAGGATAGAGGATAGGATAGAGGATAGGATAGCGGATAGGATAGAGGATAGCATAGATGATAGGATAGAGGATAGCATAGAGGATAGGATTAGATAGGGGATAGGATAGGATAGAGGATAGGATAGGATAGAGGATATAATAGGATAGAGGATAGGATAGGATTGGGGATAGGATAGGATAGAGGATAGGACAGGATAGAGGATAGGATAGGGGGTTTGATAGGATAGAGGATAGGACAGGATAGAGGATAGGATAGGGGATTGGATAGGATAGAGGATAGAATAGGATTGAGGATATGATAGGATAGAGGATAGGGTAGGATAGAGAATAGGATAGGATAGAGGATAGGATAGGGGATTGGATACGATTGAGGATAGGATATGATAGAGGATACGATATTATAGAGGATTGGATAGGATAGGGGATATTATTGGATAGAGAATAAGATAGGATAGCGGATAGGATACGATATAGGATTGGATAGGATAGAGGATAGGATACGATAGAGGATAGGATACGATAGAGGATAGGATAGAATAGGATAAGGAATAGGATAGGATAGATGATATTATAGGATAGACGATAGGATAGGATAGAGGATACGATATTATAGAGGATAGGATAGGATAGAGTATAGGATAGGATAGAGGATAGGATAGGGGATTGGATAGGATAGAGGATAGGATAGGATAGAGGATAGGATGGGGGATTGGATAGGATAGGATAGAGGATAGGATAGGATTGAGGATAGGATAGGGGATTGGATAGGATAGAGGATAGGATAGGATTAAGGATAGGATATTATAGAGGATAGGATAGGATACAGGATAGGATAGGATAGAGGATAAGATAGGATAACGAATAGGATAGGAAAGATGATATTATGGGAAAGAGGATAGGATATGATAGAGGTTACGATATTATAGAGGATAGGATAGGATACAGGATAGGAAAGGATAGTGGATTGGGTAGGATTGAGGATAGGATAGGATAGAGGATAGGACAGCATAGGGGATAGGATAGGGGATTGGATAGGATAGAGGATAGGATAGGATTGAGCATAGGATAGGATAGAGGATACGATAGAGAATTGGATAGTATAAAGGATAGGATAGGATAGAGGATAGGATAGGATAGAGGATAGGATAGGATAGGATAGGATAGAGGATAGGATATAATAGATGATAGATTAGGATAGATGATAGGATAGGATAGAGGATAGGATAGGATTGAGGATAGGATAGGGTAGAGGATAGGATAGGCGATTGGATAGGATAGATGACAGAGGATAGGATTGGATAGAGGATAGGATAGGATAGAGGATAGGATAGGATTGAGGGTAGGATAGGGGATTGGATAGGATACAGCATAGGATTTGATAGAGGATAGGATAGGATAGAGGATAGAATAGGATAGGGGATAGGATAGGATAGAGGATAGGAGAGGATAGAGGATAGGATAGGATAGAGGATAGGTAGAGGATAGTATAGGATAGAGGATAGGATAAGATACAGGATAGGATAGGATAAAGGATAGGATAGGATAGAGTATAGGATAGAGGATAGGATAGGATAGAGGATTGGATAGAGGATAGGATAGGATTGAGGATAGGATAGAGGATAGGATAGGATAGAGGATAGGAGAGGATAGAGGATAGGATAGGATAGAGGATAGGTAGAGGATAGTATAGGATAGAGGATAGGATAAGATACAGGATAGGATAGGATAAAGGATAGGATAGGATAGAGTATAGGATAGAGGATAGGATAGAGGATGGGATAGAGGATAGAATAGCATAGAGGATAGGATTGGATAGAGGATAGGATGGGATAGAGGATAGGATAGGATAGAGGATCGGATAGAGGATAGGATAGGATAGAGGATAAGATAGGATAGAGGAAAGAATAGGATAGAGGATAGGATAGGATAGAGGATAGGATAGAGGATAGGATAGAGGATAGGATAGGATAGAGGATAGGATAGGATAGAGGATAGGATAGGATAGAGGATAGGATAGGATAGAGGATAGGATAGAGGATAGGATAGCGGTTAGGATAGAGGATAGGATAGAGGATAGGATAGGATAGAGGATAGGATAGAGGATAGGATAGCGGATAGGATAGAGGATAGCATAGAGGATAGGAAAGAGGATATCATAGAGGATAGGATAGGATAGAGGATAGGATAGGATAGAGGATAGGATAGGATAGAGGATAGGATAGGATAGAGGACAGGATAGGATAGAGGATAGGATAGGATAGAGGAAAGGATAGGATAGAGGATAGGATAGGATAGAGGATAGGGTACGATAGAGGATAGGATAGAGGATAGGATAGGATAGAGGATAGGGTAGGATAGAGGATAGTATAGGATAGAGGATAGGATAGAATAGAGGATAGGATAGGATAGAGGATAGGATAGAATAGAGGATAGGATAGGATAAAGGATAGGATAGGATAGAGGATAGGATAGGATAGGGGATAGGATAGAGGATAGGATAGGATACAGGATAGGATAGAGGATAGGATAGCGGATAGGATAGAGGATAGGATAGAGGATAGGATAGAGGATAGGATAGAGGATAGGATAGGATAGAGGATTGGATAGGATAGAGAATCTAATAGGATAGAGAATAGGATAGGATAGAGGATAGGATAGGATGGAGGATAGGATAGAGGATAGGATAGAGGATAGGGTAGAGGATAGGATAGAATAGAGGATAGGATAATATAGAGGATAGGATAGGATAGAGGATATGATAGGATAGAGGATAGGATAGAGGATAGGATAGAGGATAGGATAGGATAGAGGATAGGATAGGATAGAGGATAGGATAGAGGATAGGATAGCGGTTAGGATAGAGGATAGCATAGAGGATAGGATAGGATAGGGGATAGGATAGGATAGAAGATAGGATAGGATAGAGGGTAGAATGGGATAGAGGATATCATAGGATAGAGGATAGGATAGGATAGATGATATTATAGGAAAGACGATAGGATATGCTGGAGGATTCGATATTATATAGGATAGGATAGGGGATTGGATAGGATAGAGGATAGGATAGGATAGTGGATAGTATATAATACAGTATAGGATAGGATTGAGGACAGGATCGGATAGAGGATAGGATAGGATAGAGGATAGGATAGGATAGAGGAAAGAATAGGATAGAGGATAGGATAGGATAGAGGATAGGATAGAGGATAGGATAGAGGATAGGATAGAGGATAGGATAGGATAGAGGATAGGATAGGATAGAGGATAGGATAGGATAGAGGATAGGATAGAGGATAGGATAGCGGTTAGGATAGAGGATAGGATAGAGGATAGGATAGGATAGAGGATAGGATAGAGGATAGGATAGCGGATAGGATAGAGGATAGCATAGAGGATAGGATAGAGGATATCATAGAGGATAGGATAGGATAGAGGATAGGATAGGATAGAGGATAGGATAGGATAGAGGACAGGATAGGATAGAGGATAGGATAGGATAGAGGAAAGGATAGGATAGAGGATAGGATAGGATAGAGGATAGGGTACGATAGAGGATAGGATAGAGGATAGGATAGGATAGAGGATAGGGTAGGATAGAGGATAGTATAGGATAAAGGATAGGATAGGATAGAGGATAGGATAGGATAGGGGATAGGATAGAGGATAGGATAGGATACAGGATAGGATAGAGGATAGGATAGCGGATAGGATAGAGGATAGGATAGAGGATAGGATAGAGGATAGGATAGAGGATAGGATAGGATAGAGGATTGGATAGGATAGAGAATCTAATAGGATAGAGAATAGGATAGGATAGAGGATAGGATAGGATGGAGGATAGGATAGAGGATAGGATAGAGGATAGGGTAGAGGATAGGATAGAATAGAGGATAGGATAATATAGAGGATAGGATAGGATAGAGGATATGATAGGATAGAGGATAGGATAGAGGATAGGATAGAGGATAGGATAGGATAGAGGATAGGATAGGATAGAGGATAGGATAGAGGATAGGATAGCGGTTAGGATAGAGGATAGGATAGGATAGGGGATAGGATAGGATAGAAGATAGGATAGGATAGAGGGTAGAATGGGATAGAGGATATCATAGGATAGAGGATAGGATAGGATAGATGATATTATAGGAAAGACGATAGGATATGCTGGAGGATTCGATATTATATAGGATAGGATAGGGGATTGGATAGGATAGAGGATAGGATAGGATAGTGGATAGTATATAATACAGTATAGGATAGGATTGAGGACAGGACGGGATAGAGGATAGTATAGGATAGAGGATAGGATAGGATAGAGGATAGGATAGGATAGAGGATAGGATAGAGGATAGGATAGCGGATAGGATAGAGGATAGCATAGATGATAGGATAGAGGATAGCATAGAGGATAGGATTAGATAGGGGATAGGATAGGATAGAGGATAGGATAGGATAGAGGGTAGAATGGGATAGAGGATAGGATAGGGGATTGGATAGGATAGAGGATAGGATAGGATAGTGGATAGTATATAATACAGTATAGGATAGGATTGAGGATTCGATATTATATAGGATAGGATAGGGGATTGGATAGGATAGAGGATAGGATAGAGGATTGGATAGGATAGAGGATAGGATAGAGGATAGGATAGCGGTTAGGATAGAGGATAGGATAGAGGATAGGATAGGATAGAGGATAGGATAGAGGATAGGATAGCGGATAGGATTGAGGATAGCATAGAGGATTGGATGGGATAGGGGATAGGATAGGATAGAGGATAGGATAGGATAGAGGGTAGAATGGGATAGAGGATAGGATAGGATAGAGGATAGGATGGGATAGATGATATTATAGGAAAGAGGATAGGATATGATGGAGGATTCGATATTATATAGGATAGGATAGGGGATTGGATAGGATAGAGGATAGGATAGAGGATAGGATAGGATAGAGGATAGGATAGGATAGAGGATAGGATAGGATAGGATAGGATAGAGGATAGGATAGGATAGAGGATAGGATAGGATAGAGGATACAATAGGATAGAGGATAGGAGAGGATAGAGGATAGAATAGGGTAGAGGATAGGATAGGATAGAGGATCGGATAGTGGATAGGATAGGATAGAGGATCGGATAGAGGATATGCTAGGATAGGGGATAGGATAGAGGATCGGATAGAGGATAGGATAGGATAGAGGATAGGATAGGATAGATGATAGGATAGGATAGAGGGTAGGATAGGATAGAGGACAGGATAGGATAGAGGATAGGATAGGATAGAGGAAAGGATAGGATAGAGGATAGGATAGGATAGAGGATAGGATACGATAGAGGATAGGATAGAGGATAGGATAGGATAGAGGATAGGATAGGATAGAGGAAAGGATAGGATAGAGGATAGGATAGGATAGAGGATAGGATAGAGGATAGGATAGAGGATGGGATAGAGGATAGAATAGCATAGAGGATAGGATTGGATAGACGATAGGATGGGATAGACGATAGGATAGGATAGAGGATAGTATAGGATAGAGTATAGGATAGGATACAGGATAGGATAGGATAGAGTATAGGATAGGATACAGGATAGGATAGGATAGAGGATAGGATAAAGGATAGGATAGAGGAAAGGATAGAGGATAGGATAGAATAGAGGATAGGATAATATAGAGGATAGAATAGGATAGAGGATAGGATAGGATAGAGGATAGGATAGGATAGAGGATAGTATAGGATAGAGGATAGGATAGAACAGAGGATAGGATAGGATAAATGATAGGATAGGATAGAGGATAGGATTTGATAGAGGATAGGATAGAGGATAGGATAGGATAGAGGATAGGATAGCGGATAGGATAGAGGTTAGGATAGAGGATAGGATAGGATAGAGGATAGGATAGAGGATACGATAGCGGATAGGATAGAGGATAGCATAGAGGATAGGATAAGATAGGGGATAGGATAGGATAGAGGATAGGATAGGATATAGGGTAGAATGGGATAGAGGATAGAATAGGATAGAGGATAGGATAGGATAGATGATAGTATAGGAAAGAGGATATGATAGGATTGAGGATAGGATAGGATAGATGATATTATAGGAAAGAGGATAGGATAGGATAGAGGATAGGATAGGATAGATGATATTATAGGAAACAGGATAGGATATGATGGAGGATTCGATATTATATAGGATAGGATAGAGGATAGGATAGGATAGATGATATTATAGGAAAGAGGATAGGATAGGATAGAGGATAGGATAGGATAGAGGATAGGATAGAGGATAGGATAGAGGATAGGGTAGAGGATAGGATAGAGGATTGGATAGGATAGAGAATCTAGTAGGATAGAGAATAGGATAGGATAGAGGATAGGATAGGATAGAGGATAGGATAGAGGATAGGATAGAGGATAGGGTAGAGGATAGGATAGAGGATAGGATAGGATAGAGGATAGGATAGAGGATAGGATAGGATAGAGGATAGGATAGGATAGAGGATAGGATAGAGGATAGGATAGCGGTTAGGATAGCGGATATTATAGAGGATAGCATAGAGGATAGGATAGAGGATAGCATAGAGGATAGGATAGGATAGGGGATAGGATAGGATAGAGGATAGGATAGAGGATAGGATAGAGGATAGCATAGAGGATAGGATAGGATAGAGGATAGGATAGGATAGAGGCTAGGATAGGATAGAGGACAGGATAGGATAGAGGATAGGATAGGATAGAGGAAAGGATAGGATAGAGGATAGGATAGAGGATAGGATAGAGGATAGGATAGCGGATAGGATAGAGGATAGCATAGAGGATAGGATAGGATAGGGGATAGGATAGGATAGATTATAGGATAGGATAGAGGGTAGAATGGGATAGAGGATAGGATAGGATAGAGGATAGGATAGGATAGATGATATTATAGGAAAGAGAATAGGATATGATGGAGGATTCGATATTATATAGGATAGGATAGGGGATTGGATAGGATAGAGGATAGGATAGGATAGTGGATAGTATATAATACAGTATAGGATAGGATTGAGGACAGGACGGGATAGATGATAGGATAGGATAGAGGAAAGGATAGGATAGAGTATTGGGCAGGATAGAGGATAGGATAGAGGATAGGATAGAATAGAGTATAGGATAATATAGAGGATAGGATAGGATAGAGGATAGGATAGGATAGAGGATAGGATTGGATAGAGGATATAATAGGATTGAGGAAAGGATAGGATAGAGGATAGTATAGGATAGAGGATAGGATAGGATAGAGGATAGGATAGGATAGAGGATACGATAGAGGATTGGATATGATAAAGGATAGGATAGAGGATAGGATATCATAGAGGATAGGATAGGATAGAGGATAGGAGAGGATATAATAGGATTGAGTAAAGGATAGGATAGAGGATACGATAGGATAGAGGATAGGAGAGGATAGAGGATAGGATAGGATAGAGGATAGGTAGAGGATAGTATAGGATAGAGAATAGGATAAGATACAGGATAGGATAGGATAAAGGATAGGATAGGATAGAGTATAGGATAGAGGATAGGATAGAGGATGGGATAGAGGATAGAATAGCATAGAGGATAGGATTGGATAGAGGATAGGATGGGATAGAGGATAGGATAGGATAGAGGATCGGATAGAGGATAGGATAGGATAGAGGATAGGATAGGATAGAGGAAAGAATAGGATAGAGGATAGGATAGGATAGAGGATAGGATAGAGAATAGGCTAGAGGATAGGATAGAGGATAGGATAGGATAGAGGATAGGATAGGATAGAGGAAAGGATAGGATAGAGGATAGGATAGGATAGAGGATAGGATAGAGGATAGGATAGGATAGAGGATAGGATAGAGGATAGGATAGAGGATAGGATAGGATAGAGGATAGGATAGGATAGAGGATAGGATAGGATAGAGGATAGGATAGGATAGAGGATAGGATAGGATAGAGGATAGGATAGAGGATAGGATAGCGGTTAGGATAGAGGATAGGATAGAGGATAGGATAGGATAGAGGATAGGATAGAGGATAGGATAGCGGATAGGATAGAGGATAGCATAGAGGATAGGATAGACGATATCATAGAGGATAGGATAGGATAGAGGATAGGATAGGATAGAGGATAGGATAGGATAGAGGACAGGATAGGATAGAGGATAGGATAGGATAGAGGAAAGGATAGGATAGAGGATAGGATAGGATAGAGGATAGGTTACGATAGAGGATAGGATAGAGGAGAGGATAGGATAGAGGATAGGGTAGGATAGAGGATAGGATAGCGGATAGGATAGAGGATAGGATAGAGGATAGGATAGAGGATAGGATAGAGGATAGGATAGGATAGAGGATTGGATAGGATAGAGAATCTAATAGGATAGAGAATAGGATAGGATAGAGGATAGGATAGGATAGAGGATAGGATAGAGGATAGGATAGGATAGAGGATAGGATAGAGGATAGGATAGTGGATAGGGTAGATGATAGGATAGAATAGAGGATAGGATAATATAGAGGATAGGATAGGATAGAGGATATGATAGGATAGAGGATAGGATAGAGGATAGGATAGGATAGAGGATAGGATAGAGGATAGGACAGCGGTTAGGATAGGATAGAGGATAGGACAGCGGTTAGGATAGAGGATAGGATAGAGGATAGGATAGGATAGAGGATAGGATAGAGGATAGGATAGCGGATAGGATAGAGGATAGCATAGAGGATAGGATAGAGGATAGCATAGAGGATAGGATAGGATAGGGGATAGGATAGGATAGAGGATAGGATAGGATAGAGGGTAGAATGGGATAGAGGATATCATAGGATAGAGGATAGGATAGGATAGATGATATTATAGGAAAGAGGATAGGATATGCTGGAGGATTCGATATTATATAGGATAGGATAGGGGATTGGTTAGGATAGAGGATAGGATAGGATAGTGGATAGTATATAATACAGTATAGGATAGGATTGAGGCCAGGACGGGATAGAGGATAGTATAGGATAGAGGATAGGATAGGATAGAGGATAGGATAGGATAGAGGATAGGATAGAGGATAGGATAGCGGTTAGGATAGAGGATAGGATAGAGGATAGGATAGGATAGAGGATAGGATAGGATAGAGGATAGGATAGAGGATAGGATAGCGGATAGGATAGAGGATAGCATAGAGGATTGGATGGGATAGGGGATAGGATAGGATAGAGGATAGGATAGGATAGAGGATAGGATAGGATAGAGGATAGGATAGGATAGAGGATAGGATAGAGGATAGGATAGCGGATAGGATAGAGGATAGCATAGATGATAGGATAGAGGATAGCATAGAGGATAGGATTAGATAGGGGATAGGATAGGATAGAGGATAGGATAGGATAGAGGGTAGAATGGGATAAAGGATAGGATAGGATAGAGGATAGGATAGGATAGATGATATTATAGGAAAGAGGATAGGATATGCTGGAGGATTCGATATTATATAGGATAGGATAGGGGATTGGATAGGATAGAGGATAGGATAGAGGATAGGATAGGATAGAGGATAGGATAGGATAGAGGATAGGATAGGATAGGATAGGATAGAGGATAGGATGGGATAGAGGATATTATAGGAAAGAGGATAGGATATGATGGAGGATTCGATATTATATAGGATAGGATAGGGGATTGGATAGGATAGAGGATAGGATAGAGGATAGGATAGGATAGAGGATAGGATAGGATAGAGGATAGGATAGGATAGGATAGGATAGAGGATAGGATAGGATAGAGGATAGGATAGGATAGAGGATACAATAGGATAGAGGATAGGAGAGGATAGAGGATAGAATAGGATAGAGGATAGGATAGGATAGAGGATCGGATAGTGGATAGGATAGGATAGAGGATCGGATAGAGGATAGGCTAGGATAGAGGATAGGATAGAGGATCGGATAGAGGATAGGATAGGATAGAGGATAGGATAGGATAGATGATAGGATAGGATAGAGGGTAGGATAGGATAGAGGACAGGATAGGATAGAGGATAGGATAGGATAGAGGAAAGGATAGGATAGAGGATAGGATAGGATAGAGGATAGGATACGATAGAGGATAGGATAGAGGATAGGATAGGATAGAGGATAGGATAGGATAGAGGATAGTATAGGAAAGAGGATAGGATAGAATAGAGGATAGGATAGGATAGAGGATAGGATAGTATAGAGGATAGGATAGGATAAAGGATAGGATAGGATAGAGGATAGGATAGGATAGAGGATAGGATAGGATAGAGGATAGGATAGGATAGAGGATAGGATAGGATAGAGGATAGGATAGGATAGGATAGAGGATACGATAGGATAGAGGATAGGATAGGATAGAGGATAGGATAGGATAGAGGATAGGATAGGATAGAGGATAGGATAGGATAGAGGATAGGATAGGATAGCGGATAGGATAGGATAGAGGATAGGATAGGATAGAGGATAGGATAGGATAGAGGATAGGATAGGATAGAGGATAGGATAGGATAGAGGATAGGATAGGATAGAGGATAGGATAGGATAGAGGATAGGATAGGATAGAGGATAGTATAGGATAGAGGATAGAGGATAGGATAGAGGATAGAGGATAGGATAGGATAGAGGATAGGATAGGATAGAGGATAGGATAGGATAGAGGATAGGATACGATAGAGGATAGGATAGAGGATAGGATAGGATAGAGGATAGGATAGGATAGAGGATAGTATAGGATAGAGGATAGGATAGAATAGAGGATAGGATAGGATAGAGGATAGGATAGTATAGAGGATAGGATAGGATAAAGGATAGGATAGGATAGAGGATAGGATAGGATAGAGGATAGGATAGACCATAGGATAGGATACAGGATAGGATAGAGGATAGGATAGCGGATTGGATAGAGGATAGGATAGAGGATAGGATAGGATAGAGGATTGGATAGGATAGAGGATATTATAGGATAGAGAATAGGATAGGATAGAGGATAGGATAGGATAGAGGATAGGGTAGAGGATAGGGTAGAGGATAGGATAGAGGATAGGATAGGATAGAGGATAGGATAGGATAGAGGAAAGGATGGGATAGAGGATAGGATAGGATAGAGGATAGGATAGAGGATAGGCTAGAGGATAGGATAGAGGATAGGATAGGATAGAGGATAGGATAGGATAGAGGAAAGGATAGGATAGAGGATAGGATAGGATAGAGGATAGGATAGAGGATAGGCTAGAGGATAGGATAGAGGATAGGATAGGATAGAGGATAGGATAGGATAGAGGAAAGGATAGGATAGAGGATAGGATAGGATAGAGGATAGGATAGAGGATAGGATAGAGGATGGGATAGAGGATAGAATAGCATAGAGGATAGGATTGGATAGACGATAGGATGGGATAGACGATAGGATAGGATAGAGGATAGTATAGGATAGAGTATAGGATAGGATACAGGATAGGATAGGATAGAGTATAGGATAGGATACAGGATAGGATAGGATAGAGGATAGGATAAAGGATAGGATAGAGGAAAGGATAGAGGATAGGATAGAATAGAGGATAGGATAATATAGAGGATAGAATAGGATAGAGGATAGGATAGGATAGAGGATAGGATAGGATAGAGGATAGTATAGGATAGAGGATAGGATAGAATAGAGGATAGGATAGGATAAATGATAGGATAGGATAGAGGATAGGATTTGATAGAGGATAGGATAGAGGATAGGATAGGATAGAGGATAGGATAGCGGATAGGATAGAGGTTAGGATAGAGGATAGGATAGGATAGAGGATAGGATAGAGGATACGATAGCGGATAGGATAGAGGATAGCATAGAGGATAGGATAAGATAGGGGATAGGATAGGATAGAGGATAGGATAGGATATAGGGTAGAATGGGATAGAGGATAGAATAGGATAGAGGATAGGATAGGATAGATGATAGTATAGGAAAGAGGATATGATAGGATAGAGGATAGGATAGGATAGATGATATTATAGGAAAGAGGATAGGATAGGATAGAGGATAGGATAGGATAGATGATATTATAGGAAACAGGATAGGATATGATGGAGGATTCGATATTATATAGGATAGGATAGAGGATAGGATAGGATAGATGATATTATAGGAAAGAGGATAGGATAGGATAGAGGATAGGATAGGATAGAGGATAGGATAGAGGATAGGATAGAGGATAGGGTAGAGGATAGGATAGAGGATAGCATAGAGGATAGGATAGGATAGGGGATAGGATAGGATAGATTATAGGATAGGATAGAGGGTAGAATGGGATAGAGGATAGGATAGGATAGAGGATAGGATAGGATAGATGATATTATAGGAAAGAGAATAGGATATGATGGAGGATTCGATATTATATAGGATAGGATAGGGGATTGGATAGGATAGAGGATAGGATAGGATAGTGGATAGTATATAATACAGTATAGGATAGGATTGAGGACAGGACGGGATAGATGATAGGATAGGATAGAGGAAAGGATAGGATAGAGTATTGGACAGGATAGAGGATAGGATAGAGGATAGGATAGAATAGAGTATAGGATAATATAGAGGATAGGATAGGATAGAGGATAGGATAGGATAGAGGATAGGATTGGATAGAGGATATAATAGGATTGAGGAAAGGATAGGATAGAGGATAGTATAGGATAGAGGATAGGATAGGATAGAGGATAGGATAGGATAGAGGATACGATAGAGGATTCGATATGATAGAGGATAGGATAGAGGATAGGATATCATAGAGGATAGGATAGGATAGAGGATAGGAGAGGATATAATAGGATTGAGTAAAGGATAGGATAGAGGATAGGATAGGATAGAGGATAGGTAGAGGATAGTATAGGATAGAGGATAGGATAAGATACAGGATAGGATAGGATAAAGGATAGGATAGGATAGAGTATAGGATAGAGGATAGGATAGAGGATGGGATAGAGGATAGAATAGCATAGAGGATAGGATTGGATAGAGGATAGGATGGGATAGAGGATAGGATAGGATAGAGGATCGGATAGAGGATAGGATAGGATAGAGGATAGGATAGGATAGAGGAAAGAATAGGATAGAGGATAGGATAGGATAGAGGATAGGATAGAGAATAGGCTAGAGGATAGGATAGAGGATAGGATAGGATAGAGGATAGGATAGGATAGAGGAAAGGATAGGATAGAGGATAGGATAGGATAGAGGATAGGATAGAGGATAGGATAGGATAGAGGATAGGATAGAGGATAGGATAGAGGATAGGATAGGATAGAGGATAGGATAGGATAGAGGATAGGATAGGATAGAGGATAGGATAGGATAGAGGATAGGATAGAGGATAGGATAGCGGTTAGGATAGAGGATAGGATAGAGGATAGGATAGGATAGAGGATAGGATAGAGGATAGGATAGCGGATAGGATAGAGGATAGCATAGAGGATAGGATAGAGGATATCATAGAGGATAGGATAGGATAGAGGATAGGATAGGATAGAGGATAGGATAGGATAGAGGACAGGATAGGATAGAGGATAGGATAGGATAGAGGAAAGGATAGGATAGAGGATAGGATAGGATAGAGGATAGGTTACGATAGAGGATAGGATAGAGGAGAGGATAGGATAGAGGATAGGGTAGGATAGAGGATAGGATAGCGGATAGGATAGAGGATAGGATAGAGGATAGGATAGAGGATAGGATAGAGGATAGGATAGGATAGAGGATTGGATAGGATAGAGAATCTAATAGGATAGAGAATAGGATAGGATAGAGGATAGGATAGGATAGAGGATAGGATAGAGGATAGGATAGGATAGAGGATAGGATAGAGGATAGGATAGTGGATAGGGTAGATGATAGGATAGAATAGAGGATAGGATAATATAGAGGATAGGATAGGATAGAGGATATGATAGGATAGAGGATAGGATAGAGGATAGGATAGAGGATAGGATAGGATAGAGGATAGGATAGAGGATAGGACAGCGGTTAGGATAGAGGATAGGATAGAGGATAGGATAGGATAGAGGATAGGATAGAGGATAGGATAGCGGATAGGATAGAGGATAGCATAGAGGATAGGATAGAGGATAGCATAGAGGATAGGATAGGATAGGGGATAGGATAGGATAGAGGATAGGATAGGATAGAGGGTAGAATGGGATAGAGGATATCATAGGATAGAGGATAGGATAGGATAGATGATATTATAGGAAAGAGGATAGGATATGCTGGAGGATTCGATATTATATAGGATAGGATAGGGGATTGGTTAGGATAGAGGATAGGATAGGATAGTGGATAGTATATAATACAGTATAGGATAGGATTGAGGCCAGGACGGGATAGAGGATAGTATAGGATAGAGGATAGGATAGGATAGAGGATAGGATAGGATAGAGGATAGGATAGAGGATAGGATAGCGGTTAGGATAGAGGATAGGATAGAGGATAGGATAGGATAGAGGATAGGATAGAGGATAGGATAGCGGATAGGATAGAGGATAGCATAGAGGATTGGATGGGATAGGGGATAGGATAGGATAGAGGATAGGATAGGATAGAGGATAGGATAGGATAGAGGATAGGATAGGATAGAGGATAGGATAGAGGATAGGATAGCGGATAGGATAGAGGATAGCATAGATGATAGGATAGAGGATAGCATAGAGGATAGGATTAGATAGGGGATAGGATAGGATAGAGGATAGGATAGGATAGAGGGTAGAATGGGATAAAGGATAGGATAGGATAGAGGATAGGATAGGATAGATGATATTATAGGAAAGAGGATAGGATATGCTGGAGGATTCGATATTATATAGGATAGGATAGGGGATTGGATAGGATAGAGGATAGGATAGGATAGTGGATAGTATATAATACAGTATAGGATAGGATTGAGGATTCGATATTATATAGGATAGGATAGGGGATTGGTTAGGATAGAGGATAGGATAGGATAGAGGATAGGATAGAGGATAGGATAGCGGTTAGGATAGAGGATAGGATAGAGGATAGGATAGGATAGAGGATAGGATAGAGGATAGGATTGAGGATTCGATATTATATAGGATAGGATAGGGGATTGGTTAGGATAGAGGATAGGATAGGATAGAGGATAGGATAGAGGATAGGATAGCGGTTAGGATAGAGGATAGGATAGAGGATAGAATAGGATAGAGGATAGGATAGGATAGAGGATAGGATAGAGGATAGGATAGCGGATAGGATAGAGGATAGCATAGAGGATTGGATGGGATAGGGGATAGGATAGGATAGAGGATAGGATAGGATAGAGGGTAGAATGGGATACAGGATAGGATAGGATAGAGGATAGGATGGGGTAGATGATATTATAGGAAAGAGGATAGGATATGATGGAGGATTCGATATTATATAGGATAGGATAGGGGATTGGATAGGATAGAGGATAGGATAGAGGATTGGATAGGATAGAGGATTGGATAGAGGATAGGATAGGATAGAGGATAGGATAGGATAGAGGATATAAAAGGATTGAGGAAAGGATAGGATAGAGGATAGGATAGGATAGACCATAGGATAGGATAGAGGATAGGATAGAGGATAGGATAGAGGATAAAATAGGATAGATGATAGGATAGGATAGAGGATAGGATAGGATAGAGGATAGGATAGGATAGAGGATAGGATAGGATAGAGGATAGGATAGGATAGAGGATAGGATAGAGGATAGGATAGAGGATAGGATATCATAGAGGATAGGATAGGATAGAGGATAGGATAGGTTAGAGGATAGGATAGGATAGAGGATAGGATAGGATAGAGGATAGGATAGGATAGAGGATTGGATAGAGGATAGGATAGGATTGAGGATAGGATAGAGGATAGGATAGGATAGATTATAGGAGAGGATAGAGGATAGGATAGGATAGAGGATAGGTAGAGGATAGTATAGGATAGAGGATAGGATAAGATACAGGATAGGATAGGATAAAGGATAGGATAGGATAGAGTATAGGATAGAGGATAGGATAGGATAGAGGATTGGATAGAGGATAGGATAGGATTGAGGATAGGATAGAGGATAGGATAGGATAGAGGATAGGAGAGGATAGAGGATAGGATAGGATAGAGGATAGGTAGAGGATAGTATAGGATAGAGGATAGGATAAGATACAGGATAGGATAGGATAAAGGATAGGATAGGATAGAGTATAGGATAGAGGATAGGATAGAGGATGGGATAGAGGATAGAATAGCATAGAGGATAGGATTGGATAGAGGATAGGATGGGATAGAGGATAGGATAGGATAGAGGATCGGATAGAGGATAGGATAGGATAGAGGATAGGATAGGATAGAGGAAAGAATAGGATAGAGGATAGGATAGGATAGAGGATAGGATAGAGGATAGGATAGAGGATAGGATAGGATAGAGGATAGGATAGGATAGAGGATAGGATAGGATAGAGGATAGAATAGAGGATAGGATAGCGGTTAGGATAGAGGATAGGATAGAGGATAGGATAGGATAGAGGATAGGATAGAGGATAGGATAGCGGATAGGATAGAGGATAGCATAGAGGATAGGATAGAGGATATCATAGAGGGTAGGATAGGATAGAGGATAGGATAGGATAGAGGATAGGATAGGATAGAGGACAGGATAGGATAGAGGATAGGATAGGATAGAGGAAAGGATAGGATAGAGGATAGGATATAATAGAGGATAGGGTACGATAGAGGATAGGATAGAGGATAGGATAGGATAGAGGATAGGGTAGGATAGAGGATAGTATAGGATAGAGGATAGGATAGAATAGAGGATAGGATAGGATAGAGGATAGGATAGAATAGAGGATAGGATAGGATAAAGGATAGGATAGGATAGAGGATAGGATAGGATAGGGGATAGGATAGAGGATAGGATAGGATACAGGATAGGATAGAGGATAGGATAGCGGATAGGATAGAGGATAGGATAGAGGATAGGATAGAGGATAGGATAGAGGATAGGATAGGATAGAGGATTGGATAGGATAGAGAATCTAATAGGATAGAGAATAGGATAGGATAGAGGATAGGATAGGATGGAGGATAGGATAGAGGATAGGATAGAGGATAGGGTAGAGGATAGGATAGAATAGAGGATAGGATAATTTAGAGGATAGGATAGGATAGAGGATATGATAGGATAGAGGATAGGATAGAGGATAGGATAGAGGATAGGATAGGATAGAGGATAGGATAGGATAGAGGATAGGATAGAGGATAGGATAGCGGTTAGGATAGAGGATAGCATAGAGGATAGGATAGGATAGGGGATAGGATAGGATAGAGGATAGGATAGGATAGTGGATAGTATATAATACAGTATAGGATAGGATTGAGGATTCGATATTATATAGGATAGGATAGGGGATTGGATAGGATAGAGGATAGGATAGGATAGTAGATAGTATATAATACAGTATAGGATAGGATTGAGGATTCGATATTATATAGGATAGGATAGGGGATTGGATAGGATAGAGGATAGGATAGAGGATAGGATAGCGGTTAGGATAGAGGATAGGATAGAGGATAGGATAGGATAGAGGATAGGATAGAGGATAGGATAGCGGATAGGATAGAGGATAGCATAGAGGATAGGATAGAGGATAGCATAGAGGATAGGATAGGATAGGGGATAGGATAGGATAGAGGATAGGATAGGATAGAGGGTAGAATGGGATAGAGGATATCATAGGATAGAGGATAGGATAGGATAGATGATATTATAGGAAAGACGATAGGATATGCTGGAGGATTCGATATTATATAGGATAGGATAGGGGATTGGATAGGATAGAGGATAGGATAGGATAGTGGATAGTATATAATACAGTATAGGATAGGATTGAGGACAGGACGGGATAGAGGATAGTATAGGATAGAGGATAGGATAGGATAGAGGATAGGATAGAGGATAGGATAGAGGATAGGATAGAGGATAGGATAGCGGATAGGATAGAGGATAGCATAGATGATAGGATAGAGGATAGCATAGAGGATAGGATAGGATAGAGGATAGGATAGGATAGAGGATAGGATAGGATAGAGGATAGGATAGAGGATAGGATAGAGGATAGGATATCATAGAGGATAGGATAGGATAGAGGATAGGATAGGTTAGAGGATAGGATAGGATAGAGGATAGGATAGGATAGAGGATAGGATAGGATAGAGGATTGGATAGAGGATAGGATAGGATTGAGGATAGGATAGAGGATAGGATAGGATAGATTATAGGAGAGGATAGAGGATAGGATAGGATAGAGGATAGGTAGAGGATAGTATAGGATAGAGGATAGGATAAGATACAGGATAGGATAGGATAAAGGATAGGATAGGATAGAGTATAGGATAGAGGATAGGATAGGATAGAGGATTGGATAGAGGATAGGATAGGATTGAGGATAGGATAGAGGATAGGATAGGATAGAGGATAGGAGAGGATAGAGGATAGGATAGGATAGAGGATAGGTAGAGGATAGTATAGGATAGAGGATAGGATAAGATACAGGATAGGATAGGATAAAGGATAGGATAGGATAGAGTATAGGATAGAGGATAGGATAGAGGATGGGATAGAGGATAGAATAGCATAGAGGATAGGATTGGATAGAGGATAGGATGGGATAGAGGATAGGATAGGATAGAGGATCGGATAGAGGATAGGATAGGATAGAGGATAGGATAGGATAGAGGAAAGAATAGGATAGAGGATAGGATAGGATAGAGGATAGGATAGAGGATAGGATAGAGGATAGGATAGGATAGAGGATAGGATAGGATAGAGGATAGGATAGGATAGAGGATAGAATAGAGGATAGGATAGCGGTTAGGATAGAGGATAGGATAGAGGATAGGATAGGATAGAGGATAGGATAGAGGATAGGATAGCGGATAGGATAGAGGATAGCATAGAGGATAGGATAGAGGATATCATAGAGGGTAGGATAGGATAGAGGATAGGATAGGATAGAGGATAGGATAGGATAGAGGACAGGATAGGATAGAGGATAGGATAGGATAGAGGAAAGGATAGGATAGAGGATAGGATATAATAGAGGATAGGGTACGATAGAGGATAGGATAGAGGATAGGATAGGATAGAGGATAGGGTAGGATAGAGGATAGTATAGGATAGAGGATAGGATAGAATAGAGGATAGGATAGGATAGAGGATAGGATAGAATAGAGGATAGGATAGGATAAAGGATAGGATAGGATAGAGGATAGGATAGGATAGGGGATAGGATAGAGGATAGGATAGGATACAGGATAGGATAGAGGATAGGATAGCGGATAGGATAGAGGATAGGATAGAGGATAGGATAGAGGATAGGATAGAGGATAGGATAGGATAGAGGATTGGATAGGATAGAGAATCTAATAGGATAGAGAATAGGATAGGATAGAGGATAGGATAGGATGGAGGATAGGATAGAGGATAGGATAGAGGATAGGGTAGAGGATAGGATAGAATAGAGGATAGGATAATTTAGAGGATAGGATAGGATAGAGGATATGATAGGATAGAGGATAGGATAGAGGATAGGATAGAGGATAGGATAGGATAGAGGATAGGATAGGATAGAGGATAGGATAGAGGATAGGATAGCGGTTAGGATAGAGGATAGCATAGAGGATAGGATAGGATAGGGGATAGGATAGGATAGAGGATAGGATAGGATAGTGGATAGTATATAATACAGTATAGGATAGGATTGAGGATTCGATATTATATAGGATAGGATAGGGGATTGGATAGGATAGAGGATAGGATAGAGGATAGGATAGCGGTTAGGATAGAGGATAGGATAGAGGATAGGATAGGATAGAGGATAGGATAGAGGATAGGATAGCGGATAGGATAGAGGATAGCATAGAGGATAGGATAGAGGATAGCATAGAGGATAGGATAGGATAGGGGATAGGATAGGATAGAGGATAGGATAGGATAGAGGGTAGAATGGGATAGAGGATATCATAGGATAGAGGATAGGATAGGATAGATGATATTATAGGAAAGACGATAGGATATGCTGGAGGATTCGATATTATATAGGATAGGATAGGGGATTGGATAGGATAGAGGATAGGATAGGATAGTGGATAGTATATAATACAGTATAGGATAGGATTGAGGACAGGACGGGATAGAGGATAGTATAGGATAGAGGATAGGATAGAGGATAGGATAGAGGATAGGATAGAGGATAGGATAGCGGATAGGATAGAGGATAGCATAGATGATAGGATAGAGGATAGCATAGAGGATAGGATTAGATAGGGGATAGGATAGGATAGAGGATAGGATAGGGTAGAGGGTAGAATGGGATAGAGGATAGGATAGGATAGAGGATAGGATAGGATAGATGATATTATAGGATAGAGGATAGGATAGAATAGAGGATAGGATAGGATAGAGGATAGGATAGAATAGAGGATAGGATAGGATAAAGGATAGGATAGGATAGAGGATAGGATAGGATAGGGGATAGGATAGAGGATAGGATAGGATACAGGATAGGATAGAGGATAGGATAGCGGATAGGATAGAGGATAGGATAGAGGATAGGATAGAGGATAGGATAGGATAGAGGATTGGATAGGATAGAGAATCTAATAGGATAGAGAATAGGATAGGATAGAGGATAGGATAGGATGGAGGATAGGATAGAGGATAGGATAGAGGATAGGGTAGAGGATAGGATAGAATAGAGGATAGGATAATATAGAGGATAGGATAGGATAGAGGATATGATAGGATAGAGGATAGGATAGAGGATAGGATAGAGGATAGGATAGGATAGAGGATAGGATAGGATAGAGGATAGGATAGAGGATAGGATAGCGGTTAGGATAGAGGATAGCATAGAGGATAGGATAGGATAGGGGATAGGATAGGATAGAGGATAGGATAGGATAGAGGGTAGAATGGGATAGAGGATAGGATAGGATAGATGATATTATAGGAAAGACGATAGGATATGCTGGAGGATTCGATATTATATAGGATAGGATAGGGGATTGGATAGGATAGAGGATAGGATAGGATAGTGGATAGTATATAATACAGTATAGGATAGGATTGAGGACAGGACGGGATAGAGGATAGTATAGGATAGAGGATAGGATAGGATAGAGGATAGGATAGAGGATAGGATAGCGGATAGGATAGAGGATAGCATAGATGATAGGATAGAGGATAGCATAGAGGATAGGATTAGATAGGGGATAGGATAGGATAGAGGATAGGATAGGATAGAGGGTAGAATGGGATAGAGGATAGGATAGGATAGAGGATAGGATAGGATAGATGATATTATAGGAAAGAGGATAGGATATGCTGGAGGATTCGATATTATATAGGATAGGATAGGGGATTGGATAGGATAGAGGATAGGATAGAGGATAGGATAGGATAGAGGATTGGATAGGATAGAGAATCTAATAGGATAGAGAATAGGATAGGATAGAGGATAGGATAGGATGGAGGATAGGATAGAGGATAGGATAGAGGATAGGGTAGAGGATAGGATAGAATAGAGGATAGGATAATATAGAGGATAGGATAGGATAGAGGATATGATAGGATAGAGGATAGGATAGAGGATAGGATAGAGGATAGGATAGGATAGAGGATAGGATAGGATAGAGGATAGGATAGAGGATAGGATAGCGGTTAGGATAGAGGATAGCATAGAGGATAGGATAGGATAGGGGATAGGATAGGATAGAGGATAGGATAGGATAGAGGGTAGAATGGGATAGAGGATATCATAGGATAGAGGATAGGATAGGATAGATGATATTATAGGAAAGACGATAGGATATGCTGGAGGATTCGATATTATATAGGATAGGATAGGGGATTGGATAGGATAGAGGATAGGATAGGATAGTGGATAGTATATAATACAGTATAGGATAGGATTGAGGACAGGACGGGATAGAGGATAGTATAGGATAGAGGATAGGATAGGATAGAGGATAGGATAGAGGATAGGATAGCGGATAGGATAGAGGATAGCATAGATGATAGGATAGAGGATAGCATAGAGGATAGGATTAGATAGGGGATAGGATAGGATAGAGGATAGGATAGGATAGAGGGTAGAATGGGATAGAGGATAGGATAGGATAGAGGATAGGATTGGATAGAGGATATAATAGGATTGAGGAAAGGATAGGATAGAGGATAGTATAGGATAGAGGATAGGATAGGATAGAGGATAGGATATCATAGAGGATAGGATAGGATAGAGGATAGGAGAGGATATAATAGGATTGAGTAAAGGATAGGATAGAGGATAGGATAGGATAGAGGATAGGTAGAGGATAGTATAGGATAGAGGATAGGATAAGATACAGGATAGGATAGGATAAAGGATAGGATAGGATAGAGTATAGGATAGAGGATAGGATAGAGGATGGGATAGAGGATAGAATAGCATAGAGGATAGGATTGGATAGAGGATAGGATGGGATAGAGGATAGGATAGGATAGAGGATCGGATAGAGGATAGGATAGGATAGAGGATAGGATAGGATAGAGGAAAGAATAGGATAGAGGATAGGATAGGATAGAGGATAGGATAGAGAATAGGCTAGAGGATAGGATAGAGGATAGGATAGGATAGAGGATAGGATAGGATAGAGGAAAGGATAGGATAGAGGATAGGATAGGATAGAGGATAGGATAGAGGATAGGATAGGATAGAGGATAGGATAGAGGATAGGATAGAGGATAGGATAGGATAGAGGATAGGATAGGATAGAGGATAGGATAGGATAGAGGATAGGATAGGATAGAGGATAGGATAGAGGATAGGATAGCGGTTAGGATAGAGGATAGGATAGAGGATAGGATAGGATAGAGGATAGGATAGAGGATAGGATAGCGGATAGGATAGAGGATAGCATAGAGGATAGGATAGAGGATATCATAGAGGATAGGATAGGATAGAGGATAGGATAGGATAGAGGATAGGATAGGATAGAGGACAGGATAGGATAGAGGATAGGATAGGATAGAGGAAAGGATAGGATAGAGGATAGGATAGGATAGAGGATAGGTTACGATAGAGGATAGGATAGAGGAGAGGATAGGATAGAGGATAGGGTAGGATAGAGGATAGGATAGCGGATAGGATAGAGGATAGGATAGAGGATAGGATAGAGGATAGGATAGAGGATAGGATAGGATAGAGGATTGGATAGGATAGAGGATAGGATAGAGGATAGGATAGGATAGAGGATAGGATAGAGGATAGGATAGTGGATAGGGTAGATGATAGGATAGAATAGAGGATAGGATAATATAGAGGATAGGATAGGATAGAGGATATGATAGGATAGAGGATAGGATAGAGGATAGGATAGAGGATAGGATAGGATAGAGGATAGGATAGAGGATAGGACAGCGGTTAGGATAGAGGATAGGATAGAGGATAGGATAGGATAGAGGATAGGATAGAGGATAGGATAGCGGATAGGATAGAGGATAGCATAGAGGATAGGATAGAGGATAGCATAGAGGATAGGATAGGATAGGGGATAGGATAGGATAGAGGATAGGATAGGATAGAGGGTAGAATGGGATAGAGGATATCATAGGATAGAGGATAGGATAGGATAGATGATATTATAGGAAAGAGGATAGGATATGCTGGAGGATTCGATATTATATAGGATAGGATAGGGGATTGGTTAGGATAGAGGATAGGATAGGATAGTGGATAGTATATAATACAGTATAGGATAGGATTGAGGCCAGGACGGGATAGAGGATAGTATAGGATAGAGGATAGGATAGGATAGAGGATAGGATAGGATAGAGGATAGGATAGAGGATAGGATAGCGGTTAGGATAGAGGATAGGATAGAGGATAGGATAGGATAGAGGATAGGATAGGATAGAGGATAGGATAGGATAGAGGATAGGATAGAGGATAGGATAGCGGATAGGATAGAGGATAGCATAGAGGATTGGATGGGATAGGGGATAGGATAGGATAGAGGATAGGATAGGATAGAGGATAGGATAGGATAGAGGATAGGATAGGATAGAGGATAGGATAGAGGATAGGATAGCGGATAGGATAGAGGATAGCATAGATGATAGGATAGAGGATAGCATAGAGGATAGGATTAGATAGGGGATAGGATAGGATAGAGGATAGGATAGGATAGAGGGTAGAATGGGATAAAGGATAGGATAGGATAGAGGATAGGATAGGATAGATGATATTATAGGAAAGAGGATAGGATATGCTGGAGGATTCGATATTATATAGGATAGGATAGGGGATTGGATAGGATAGAGGATAGGATAGGATAGTGGATAGTATATAATACAGTATAGGATAGGATTGAGGATTCGATATTATATAGGATAGGATAGGGGATTGGTTAGGATAGAGGATAGGATAGGATAGAGGATAGGATAGAGGATAGGATAGCGGTTAGGATAGAGGATAGGATAGAGGATAGGATAGGATAGAGGATAGGATAGAGGATAGGATTGAGGATTCGATATTATATAGGATAGGATAGGGGATTGGTTAGGATAGAGGATAGGATAGGATAGAGGATAGGATAGAGGATAGGATAGCGGTTAGGATAGAGGATAGGATAGAGGATAGAATAGGATAGAGGATAGGATAGGATAGAGAATAGGATAGAGGATAGGATAGCGGATAGGATAGAGGATAGCATAGAGGATTGGATGGGATAGGGGATAGGATAGGATAGAGGATAGGATAGGATAGAGGGTAGAATGGGATACAGGATAGGATAGGATAGAGGATAGGATGGGGTAGATGATATTATAGGAAAGAGGATAGGATATGATGGAGGATTCGATATTATATAGGATAGGATAGGGGATTGGATAGGATAGAGGATAGGATAGAGGATTGGATAGGATAGAGTATATTATATAATAGAAAATAGGATAGAGGATAGGATAGGATAGAGGGCAGGATAGGATGGAGGATAGGATAGGATAGGATAGAGGATAGGATAGGATAGAGGATAGGATAGGATAGAGGATATAAAAGGATTGAGGAAAGGATAGGATAGAGGATAGGATAGGATAGACCATAGGATAGGATAGAGGATAGGATAGAGGATAGGATAGAGGATAAAATAGGATAGATGATAGGATAGGATAGAGGATAGGATAGGATAGAGGATAGGATAGGATAGAGGATAGGATAGGATAGAGGATAGGATAGGATAGAGGATAGGATAGAGGATAGGATAGAGGATAGGATATCATAGAGGATAGGATAGGATAGAGGATAGGATAGGTTAGAGGATAGGATAGGATAGAGGATAGGATAGGATAGAGGATAGGATAGGATAGAGGATTGGATAGAGGATAGGATAGGATTGAGGATAGGATAGAGGATAGGATAGGATAGATTATAGGAGAGGATAGAGGATAGGATAGGATAGAGGATAGGTAGAGGATAGTATAGGATAGAGGATAGGATAAGATACAGGATAGGATAGGATAAAGGATAGGATAGGATAGAGTATAGGATAGAGGATAGGATAGGATAGAGGATTGGATAGAGGATAGGATAGGATTGAGGATAGGATAGAGGATAGGATAGGATAGAGGATAGGAGAGGATAGAGGATAGGATAGGATAGAGGATAGGTAGAGGATAGTATAGGATAGAGGATAGGATAAGATAGAGGATAGGATAGAGGATAGGATAGAGGATAGGATAGAGGATAGGATAGGATAGAGGATAGGATAGGATAGAGGATAGGATAGAGGATAGGATAGCGGTTAGGATAGAGGATAGCATAGAGGATAGGATAGGATAGGGGATAGGATAGGATAGAGGATAGGATAGGATAGAGGGTAGAATGGGATAGAGGATATCATAGGATAGAGGATAGGATAGGATAGATGATATTATAGGAAAGACGATAGGATATGCTGGAGGATTCGATATTATATAGGATAGGATAGGGGATTGGATAGGATAGAGGATAGGATAGGATAGTGGATAGTATATAATACAGTATAGGATAGGATTGAGGACAGGACGGGATAGAGGATAGTATAGGATAGAGGATAGGATAGGATAGAGGATAGGATAGAGGATAGGATAGCGGATAGGATAGAGGATAGCATAGATGATAGGATAGAGGATAGCATAGAGGATAGGATTAGATAGGGGATAGGATAGGATAGAGGATAGGATAGGATAGAGGGTAGAATGGGATAGAGGATAGGATAGGATAGAGGATAGGATTGGATAGAGGATATAATAGGATTGAGGAAAGGATAGGATAGAGGATAGTATAGGATAGAGGATAGGATAGGATAGAGGATAGGATATCATAGAGGATAGGATAGGATAGAGGATAGGAGAGGATATAATAGGATTGAGTAAAGGATAGGATAGAGGATAGGATAGGATAGAGGATAGGTAGAGGATAGTATAGGATAGAGGATAGGATAAGATACAGGATAGGATAGGATAAAGGATAGGATAGGATAGAGTATAGGATAGAGGATAGGATAGAGGATGGGATAGAGGATAGAATAGCATAGAGGATAGGATTGGATAGAGGATAGGATGGGATAGAGGATAGGATAGGATAGAGGATCGGATAGAGGATAGGATAGGATAGAGGATAGGATAGGATAGAGGAAAGAATAGGATAGAGGATAGGATAGGATAGAGGATAGGATAGAGAATAGGCTAGAGGATAGGATAGAGGATAGGATAGGATAGAGGATAGGATAGGATAGAGGAAAGGATAGGATAGAGGATAGGATAGGATAGAGGATAGGATAGAGGATAGGATAGGATAGAGGATAGGATAGAGGATAGGATAGAGGATAGGATAGGATAGAGGATAGGATAGGATAGAGGATAGGATAGGATAGAGGATAGGATAGGATAGAGGATAGGATAGGATAGAGGATAGGATAGGATAGAGGATAGGATAGAGGATAGGATAGCGGTTAGGATAGAGGATAGGATAGAGGATAGGATAGGATAGAGGATAGGATAGAGGATAGGATAGCGGATAGGATAGAGGATAGCATAGAGGATAGGATAGAGGATATCATAGAGGATAGGATAGGATAGAGGATAGGATAGGATAGAGGATAGGATAGGATAGAGGACAGGATAGGATAGAGGATAGGATAGGATAGAGGAAAGGATAGGATAGAGGATAGGATAGGATAGAGGATAGGTTACGATAGAGGATAGGATAGAGGAGAGGATAGGATAGAGGATAGGGTAGGATAGAGGATAGGATAGCGGATAGGATAGAGGATAGGATAGAGGATAGGATAGAGGATAGGATAGAGGATAGGATAGGATAGAGGATTGGATAGGATAGAGAATCTAATAGGATAGAGAATAGGATAGGATAGAGGATAGGATAGGATAGAGGATAGGATAGAGGATAGGATAGGATAGAGGATAGGATAGAGGATAGGATAGTGGATAGGGTAGATGATAGGATAGAATAGAGGATAGGATAATATAGAGGATAGGATAGGATAGAGGATATGATAGGATAGAGGATAGGATAGAGGATAGGATAGAGGATAGGATAGGATAGAGGATAGGATAGAGGATAGGACAGCGGTTAGGATAGAGGATAGGATAGAGGATAGGATAGGATAGAGGATAGGATAGAGGATAGGATAGCGGATAGGATAGAGGATAGCATAGAGGATAGGATAGAGGATAGCATAGAGGATAGGATAGGATAGGGGATAGGATAGGATAGAGGATAGGATAGGATAGAGGGTAGAATGGGATAGAGGATATCATAGGATAGAGGATAGGATAGGATAGATGATATTATAGGAAAGAGGATAGGATATGCTGGAGGATTCGATATTATATAGGATAGGATAGGGGATTGGTTAGGATAGAGGATAGGATAGGATAGTGGATAGTATATAATACAGTATAGGATAGGATTGAGGCCAGGACGGGATAGAGGATAGTATAGGATAGAGGATAGGATAGGATAGAGGATAGGATAGGATAGAGGATAGGATAGAGGATAGGATAGCGGTTAGGATAGAGGATAGGATAGAGGATAGGATAGGATAGAGGATAGGATAGGATAGAGGATAGGATAGAGGATAGGATAGCGGATAGGATAGAGGATAGCATAGAGGATTGGATGGGATAGGGGATAGGATAGGATAGAGGATAGGATAGGATAGAGGATAGGATAGGATAGAGGATAGGATAGGATAGAGGATAGGATAGAGGATAGGATAGCGGATAGGATAGAGGATAGCATAGATGATAGGATAGAGGATAGCATAGAGGATAGGATTAGATAGGGGATAGGATAGGATAGAGGATAGGATAGGATAGAGGGTAGAATGGGATAAAGGATAGGATAGGATAGAGGATAGGATAGGATAGATGATATTATAGGAAAGAGGATAGGATATGCTGGAGGATTCGATATTATATAGGATAGGATAGGGGATTGGATAGGATAGAGGATAGGATAGGATAGTGGATAGTATATAATACAGTATAGGATAGGATTGAGGATTCGATATTATATAGGATAGGATAGGGGATTGGTTAGGATAGAGGATAGGATAGGATAGAGGATAGGATAGAGGATAGGATAGCGGTTAGGATAGAGGATAGGATAGAGGATAGGATAGGATAGAGGATAGGATAGAGGATAGGATTGAGGATTCGATATTATATAGGATAGGATAGGGGATTGGTTAGGATAGAGGATAGGATAGGATAGAGGATAGGATAGAGGATAGGATAGCGGTTAGGATAGAGGATAGGATAGAGGATAGAATAGGATAGAGGATAGGATAGGATAGAGAATAGGATAGAGGATAGGATAGCGGATAGGATAGAGGATAGCATAGAGGATTGGATGGGATAGGGGATAGGATAGCGGATAGGATAGAGGATAGCATAGAGGATTGGATGGGATACAGGATAGGATAGGATAGAGGATAGGATGGGGTAGATGATATTATAGGAAAGAGGATAGGATATGATGGAGGATTCGATATTATATAGGATAGGATAGGGGATAGGATAGGATAGAGGGCAGGATAGGATGGAGGATAGGATAGGATAGGATAGAGGATAGGATAGGATAGAGGATAGGATAGGATAGAGGATATAAAAGGATTGAGGAAAGGATAGGATAGAGGATAGGATAGGATAGACCATAGGATAGGATAGAGGATAGGATAGAGGATAGGATAGAGGATAAAATAGGATAGATGATAGGATAGGATAGAGGATAGGATAGGATAGAGGATAGGATAGGATAGAGGATAGGATAGGATAGAGGATAGGATAGGATAGAGGATAGGATAGAGGATAGGATAGAGGATAGGATATCATAGAGGATAGGATAGGATAGAGGATAGGATAGGTTAGAGGATAGGATAGGATAGAGGATAGGATAGGATAGAGGATAGGATAGGATAGAGGATTGGATAGAGGATAGGATAGGATTGAGGATAGGATAGAGGATAGGATAGGATAGATTATAGGAGAGGATAGAGGATAGGATAGGAAAGAGGATAGGTAGAGGATAGTATAGGATAGAGGATAGGATAAGATACAGGATAGGATAGGATAAAGGATAGGATAGGATAGAGTATAGGATAGAGGATAGGATAGGATAGAGGATTGGATAGAGGATAGGATAGGATTGAGGATAGGATAGAGGATAGGATAGGATAGAGGATAGGAGAGGATAGAGGATAGGATAGGATAGAGGATAGGTAGAGGATAGTATAGGATAGAGGATAGGATAAGATACAGGATAGGATAGGATAAAGGATAGGATAGGATAGAGTATAGGATAGAGGATAGGATAGAGGATGGGATAGAGGATAGAATAGCATAGAGGATAGGATTGGATAGAGGATAGGATGGGATAGAGGATAGGATAGGATAGAGGATCGGATAGAGGATAGGATAGGATAGAGGATAGGATAGGATAGAGGAAAGAATAGGATAGAGGATAGGATAGGATAGAGGATAGGATAGAGGATAGGATAGAGGATAGGATAGGATAGAGGATAGGATAGGATAGAGGATAGGATAGGATAGAGGATAGAATAGAGGATAGGATAGCGGTTAGGATAGAGGATAGGATAGAGGATAGGATAGGATAGAGGATAGGATAGAGGATAGGATAGCGGATAGGATAGAGGATAGCATAGAGGATAGGATAGAGGATATCATAGAGGGTAGGATAGGATAGAGGATAGGATAGGATAGAGGATAGGATAGGATAGAGGACAGGATAGGATAGAGGATAGGATAGGATAGAGGAAAGGATAGGATAGAGGATAGGATATAATAGAGGATAGGGTACGATAGAGGATAGGATAGAGGATAGGATAGGATAGAGGATAGGGTAGGATAGAGGATAGTATAGGATAGAGGATAGGATAGAATAGAGGATAGGATAGGATAGAGGATAGGATAGAATAGAGGATAGGATAGGATAAAGGATAGGATAGGATAGAGGATAGGATAGGATAGGGGATAGGATAGAGGATAGGATAGGATACAGGATAGGATAGAGGATAGGATAGCGGATAGGATAGAGGATAGGATAGAGGATAGGATAGAGGATAGGATAGAGGATAGGATAGGATAGAGGATTGGATAGGATAGAGAATCTAATAGGATAGAGAATAGGATAGGATAGAGGATAGGATAGGATGGAGGATAGGATAGAGGATAGGATAGAGGATAGGGTAGAGGATAGGATAGAATAGAGGATAGGATAATTTAGAGGATAGGATAGGATAGAGGATATGATAGGATAGAGGATAGGATAGAGGATAGGATAGAGGATAGGATAGGATAGAGGATAGGATAGGATAGAGGATAGGATAGAGGATAGGATAGCGGTTAGGATAGAGGATAGCATAGAGGATAGGATAGGATAGGGGATAGGATAGGATAGAGGATAGGATAGGATAGTGGATAGTATATAATACAGTATAGGATAGGATTGAGGATTCGATATTATATAGGATAGGATAGGGGATTGGATAGGATAGAGGATAGGATAGAGGATAGGATGGCGGTTAGGATAGAGGATAGGATAGAGGATAGGATAGGATAGAGGATAGGATAGAGGATAGGATAGCGGATAGGATAGAGGATAGCATAGAGGATAGGATAGAGGATAGCATAGAGGATAGGATAGGATAGGGGATAGGATAGGATAGAGGATAGGATAGGATAGAGGGTAGAATGGGATAGAGGATATCATAGGATAGAGGATAGGATAGGATAGATGATATTATAGGAAAGACGATAGGATATGCTGGAGGATTCGATATTATATAGGATAGGATAGGGGATTGGATAGGATAGAGGATAGGATAGGATAGTGGATAGTATATAATACAGTATAGGATAGGATTGAGGACAGGACGGGATAGAGGATAGTATAGGATAGAGGATAGGATAGGATAGAGGATAGGATAGGATAGAGGATAGGATAGAGGATAGGATAGCGGATAGGATAGAGGATAGCATAGATGATAGGATAGAGGATAGCATAGAGGATAGGATTAGATAGGGGATAGGATAGGATAGAGGATAGGATAGGATAGAGGGTAGAATGGGATAGAGGATAGGATAGGATAGAGGATAGGATAGGATAGATGATATTATAGGAAAGAGGATAGGATATGCTGGAGGATTCGATATTATATAGGATAGGATAGGGGATTGGATAGGATAGAGGATAGGATAGGATAGTGGATAGTATATAATACAGTATAGGATAGGATTGAGGATTCGATATTATATAGGATAGGATAGGGGATTGGATAGGATAGAGGATAGGATAGAGGATAGGATAGCGGTTAGGATAGAGGATAGGATAGAGGATAGGATAGGATAGAGGATAGGATAGAGGATAGGATAGCGGATAGGATAGAGGATAGCATAGAGGATAGGATAGAGGATAGCATAGAGGATAGGATAGGATAGGGGATAGGATAGGATAGAGGATAGGATAGGATAGAGGGTAGAATGGGATAGAGGATATCATAGGATAGAGGATAGGATAGGATAGATGATATTATAGGAAAGACGATAGGATATGCTGGAGGATTCGATATTATATAGGATAGGATAGGGGATTGGATAGGATAGAGGATAGGATAGGATAGTGGATAGTATATAATACAGTATAGGATAGGATTGAGGACAGGACGGGATAGAGGATAGTATAGGATAGAGGATAGGATAGGATAGAGGATAGGATAGAGGATAGGATAGAGGATAGGATAGAGGATAGGATAGCGGATAGGATAGAGGATAGCATAGATGATAGGATAGAGGATAGCATAGAGGATAGGATTAGATAGGGGATAGGATAGGATAGAGGATAGGATAGGGTAGAGGGTAGAATGGGATAGAGGATAGGATAGGATAGAGGATAGGATAGGATAGATGATATTATAGGATAGAGGATAGGATAGAATAGAGGATAGGATAGGATAGAGGATAGGATAGAATAGAGGATAGGATAGGATAAAGGATAGGATAGGATAGAGGATAGGATAGGATAGGGGATAGGATAGAGGATAGGATAGGATACAGGATAGGATAGAGGATAGGATAGCGGATAGGATAGAGGATAGGATAGAGGATAGGATAGAGGATAGGATAGGATAGAGGATTGGATAGGATAGAGAATCTAATAGGATAGAGAATAGGATAGGATAGAGGATAGGATAGGATGGAGGATAGGATAGAGGATAGGATAGAGGATAGGGTAGAGGATAGGATAGAATAGAGGATAGGATAATATAGAGGATAGGATAGGATAGAGGATATGATAGGATAGAGGATAGGATAGAGGATAGGATAGAGGATAGGATAGGATAGAGGATAGGATAGGATAGAGGATAGGATAGAGGATAGGATAGCGGTTAGGATAGAGGATAGCATAGAGGATAGGATAGGATAGGGGATAGGATAGGATAGAGGATAGGATAGGATAGAGGGTAGAATGGGATAGAGGATATCATAGGATAGAGGATAGGATAGGATAGATGATATTATAGGAAAGACGATAGGATATGCTGGAGGATTCGATATTATATAGGATAGGATAGGGGATTGGATAGGATAGAGGATAGGATAGGATAGTGGATAGTATATAATACAGTATAGGATAGGATTGAGGACAGGACGGGATAGAGGATAGTATAGGATAGAGGATAGGATAGGATAGAGGATAGGATAGAGGATAGGATAGCGGATAGGATAGAGGATAGCATAGATGATAGGATAGAGGATAGCATAGAGGATAGGATTAGATAGGGGATAGGATAGGATAGAGGATAGGATAGGATAGAGGGTAGAATGGGATAGAGGATAGGATAGGATAGAGGATAGGATAGGATAGATGATATTATAGGAAAGAGGATAGGATATGCTGGAGGATTCGATATTATATAGGATAGGATAGGGGATTGGATAGGATAGAGGATAGGATAGAGGATAGGATAGGATAGAGGATTGGATAGGATAGAGAATCTAATAGGATAGAGAATAGGATAGGATAGAGGATAGGATAGGATGGAGGATAGGATAGAGGATAGGATAGAGGATAGGGTAGAGGATAGGATAGAATAGAGGATAGGATAATATAGAGGATAGGATAGGATAGAGGATATGATAGGATAGAGGATAGGATAGGATAGAGGATAGGATAGGATAGAGGATAGGATAGAGGATAGGATAGCGGTTAGGATAGAGGATAGCATAGAGGATAGGATAGGATAGGGGATAGGATAGGATAGAGGATAGGATAGGATAGAGGGTAGAATGGGATAGAGGATATCATAGGATAGAGGATAGGATAGGATAGATGATATTATAGGAAAGACGATAGGATATGCTGGAGGATTCGATATTATATAGGATAGGATAGGGGATTGGATAGGATAGAGGATAGGATAGGATAGTGGATAGTATATAATACAGTATAGGATAGAGGATAGGATAGGATAGAGGATAGGATAGAGGATAGGATAGCGGATAGGATAGAGGATAGCATAGATGATAGGATAGAGGATAGCATAGAGGATAGGATTAGATAGGGGATAGGATAGGATAGAGGATAGGATAGGATAGAGGGTAGAATGGGATAGAGGATAGGATAGGATAGAGGATAGGATAGGATAGATGATATTATAGGAAAGAGGATAGGATATGCTGGAGGATTCGATATTATATAGGATAGGATAGGGGATTGGATAGGATAGAGGATAGGATAGAGGATAGGATAGGATAGAGGATTGGATAGGATAGAGAATCTAATAGGATAGAGAATAGGATAGGATAGAGGATAGGATAGGATGGAGGATAGGATAGAGGATAGGATAGAGGATAGGGTAGAGGATAGGATAGAATAGAGGATAGGATAATATAGAGGATAGGATAGGATAGAGGATATGATAGGATAGAGGATAGGATAGAGGATAGGATAGATGATAGGATAGGATAGAGGATAGGATAGGATAGAGGATAGGATAGAGGATAGGATAGCGGTTAGGATAGAGGATAGCATAGAGGATAGGATAGGATAGGGGATAGGATAGGATAGAGGATAGGATAGGATAGAGGGTAGAATGGGATAGAGGATATCATAGGATAGAGGATAGGATAGGATAGATGATATTATAGGAAAGACGATAGGATATGCTGGAGGATTCGATATTATATAGGATAGGATAGGGGATTGGATAGGATAGAGGATAGGATAGGATAGTGGATAGTATATAATACAGTATAGGATAGGATTGAGGACAGGACGGGATAGAGGATAGTATAGGATAGAGGATAGGATAGGATAGAGGATAGGATAGAGGATAGGATAGCGGATAGGATAGAGGATAGCATAGATGATAGGATAGAGGATAGCATAGAGGATAGGATTAGATAGGGGATAGGATAGGATAGAGGATAGGATAGGATAGAGGGTAGAATGGGATAGAGGATAGGATAGGATAGAGGATAGGATAGGATAGATGATATTATAGGAAAGAGGATAGGATATGCTGGAGGATTCCATATTATATAGGATAGGATAGGGGATTGGATAGGATAGAGGATAGGATAGGATAGTGGATAGTATATAATACAGTATAGGATAGGATTGAGGATTCGATATTATATAGGATAGGATAGGGGATTGAATAGGATAGAGGATAGGATAGGATAGTGGATAGTATATAATACAGTATAGGATAGGATTGAGGCCAGGACGGGATAGAGGATAGTATAGGATAGAGGATAGGATAGGATAGAGGATAGGATAGGATAGAGGATAGGATAGAGGATAGGATAGCGGTTAGGATAGAGGATAGGATAGAGGATAGGATAGGATAGAGGATAGGATAGAGGATAGGATAGCGGATAGGATTGAGGATAGCATAGAGGATTGGATGGGATAGGGGATAGGATAGGATAGAGGATAGGATAGGATAGAGGGTAGAATGGGATAGAGGATAGGATAGGATAGAGGATAGGATGGGATAGATGATATTATAGGAAAGAGGATAGGATATGATGGAGGATTCGATATTATATAGGATAGGATAGGGGATTGGATAGGATAGAGGATAGGATAGAGGATAGGATAGGATAGAGGATAGGATAGGATAGAGGATAGGATAGGATAGGATAGGATAGAGGATAGGATAGGATAGAGGATAGGATAGGATAGAGGATACAATAGGATAGAGGATAGGAGAGGATAGAGGATAGAATAGGATAGAGGATAGGATAGGATAGAGGATCGGATAGTGGATAGGATAGGATAGAGGATCGGATAGAGGATAGGCTAGGATAGAGGATAGGATAGAGGATCGGATAGAGGATAGGATAGGATAGAGGATAGGATAGGATAGATGATAGGATAGGATAGAGGATAGGATAGGATAGAGGACAGGATAGGATAGAGGATAGGATAGGATAGAGGAAAGGATAGGATAGAGGATAGGATAGGATAGAGGATAGGATACGATAGAGGATAGGATAGAGGATAGGATAGGATAGAGGATAGGATAGGATAGAGGATAGTATAGGAAAGAGGATAGGATAGAATAGAGGATAGGATAGGATAGAGGATAGGATAGTATAGAGGATAGGATAGGATAAAGGATAGGATAGGATAGAGGATAGGATAGGATAGAGGATAGGATAGGATAGAGGATAGGATAGGATAGAGGATAGGATAGGATAGAGGATAGGATAGGATAGGATAGAGGATAGGATAGGATAGAGGATAGAATAGGATAGAGGATAGGATAGGATAGAGGATAGTATAGGATAGAGGATAGGATAGAATAGAGGATAGGATAGGATAGAGGATAGGATAGTATAGAGGATAGGATAGGATAAAGGATAGGATAGGATAGAGGATAGGATAGGATAGAGGATAGGATAGGATAGTGGATAGTATATAATACAGTATAGGATAGGATTGAGGACAGGACGGGATAGAGGATAGTATAGGATAGAGGATAGGATAGGATAGAGGATAGGATAGGATAGAGGATAGGATAGAGGATAGGATAGCGGATAGGATAGAGGATAGCATAGATGATAGGATAGAGGATAGCATAGAGGATAGGATTAGATAGGGGATAGGATAGGATAGAGGATAGGATAGGATAGAGGGTAGAATGGGATAGAGGATAGGATAGGATAGAGGATAGGATAGGATAGATGATATTATAGGAAAGAGGATAGGATATGCTGGAGGATTCGATATTATATAGGATAGGATAGGGGATTGGATAGGATAGAGGATAGGATAGGATAGTGGATAGTATATAATACAGTATAGGATAGGATTGAGGATTCGATATTATATAGGATAGGATAGGGGATTGGATAGGATAGAGGATAGGATAGGATAGTGGATAGTATATAATACAGTATAGGATAGGATTGAGGCCAGGACGGGATAGAGGATAGTATAGGATAGAGGATAGGATAGGATAGAGGATAGGATAGGATAGAGGATAGGATAGAGGATAGGATAGCGGTTAGGATAGAGGATAGGATAGAGGATAGGATAGGATAGAGGATAGGATAGAGGATAGGATAGCGGATAGGATTGAGGATAGCATAGAGGATTGGATGGGATAGGGGATAGGATAGGATAGAGGATAGGATAGGATAGAGGGTAGAATGGGATAGAGGATAGGATAGGATAGAGGATAGGATGGGATAGATGATATTATAGGAAAGAGGATAGGATATGATGGAGGATTCGATATTATATAGGATAGGATAGGGGATTGGATAGGATAGAGGATAGGATAGAGGATAGGATAGGATAGAGGATAGGATAGGATAGAGGATAGGATAGGATAGGATAGGATAGAGGATAGGATAGGATAGAGGATAGGATAGGATAGGATAGGATAGAGGATAGGATAGGATAGAGGATAGGATAGGATAGAGGATACAATAGGATAGAGGATAGGAGAGGATAGAGGATAGAATAGGATAGAGGATAGGATAGGATAGAGGATCGGATAGTGGATAGGATAGGATAGAGGATCGGATAGAGGATAGGCTAGGATAGAGGATAGGATAGAGGATCGGATAGAGGATAGGATAGGATAGAGGATAGGATAGGATAGATGATAGGATAGGATAGAGGATAGGATAGGATAGAGGACAGGATAGGATAGAGGATAGGATAGGATAGAGGAAAGGATAGGATAGAGGATAGGATAGGATAGAGGATAGGATACGATAGAGGATAGGATAGAGGATAGGATAGGATAGAGGATAGGATAGGATAGAGGATAGGATAGGATAGAGGATAGTATAGGAAAGAGGATAGGATAGAATAGAGGATAGGATAGGATAGAGGATAGGATAGTATAGAGGATAGGATAGGATAAAGGATAGGATAGGATAGAGGATAGGATAGGATAGAGGATAGGATAGGATAGAGGATAGGATAGGATAGAGGATAGGATAGGATAGAGGATAGGATAGGATAGGATAGAGGATAGGATAGGATAGAGGATAGAATAGGATAGAGGATAGGATAGGATAGAGGATAGTATAGGATAGAGGATAGGATAGAATAGAGGATAGGATAGGATAGAGGATAGGATAGTATAGAGGATAGGATAGGATAAAGGATAGGATAGGATAGAGGATAGGATAGGATAGAGGATAGGATAGAGCATAGGATAGGATACAGGATAGGATAGAGGATAGGATAGCGGATTGGATAGAGGATAGGATAGAGGATAGGATAGGATAGAGGATTGGATAGGATAGAGGATATTATAGGATAGAGAATAGGATAGGATAGAGGATAGGATAGGATAGAGGATAGGGTAGAGGATAGGGTAGAGGATAGGATAGAGGATAGGATAGGATAGAGGATAGGATAGGATAGAGGAAAGGATGGGATAGAGGATAGGATAGGATAGAGGATAGGATAGAGGATAGGATAGGATAGAGGATAGGATAGGATAGAGGATAGGATAGGATAGAGGATAGGATAGGATAGAGGATAGGATAGGATAGAGGATAGGATAGGATAGAGGATAGGATAGGATAGAGGATAGGATAGGATAGAGGATAGGATAGGATAGGATAGAGGATACGATAGGATAGAGGATAGAATAGGATAGAGGATAGGATAGGATAGAGGATAGGATAGAGGATAGGATAGCGGATAGGATAGAGGATAGCATAGAGGATTGGATGGGATAGGGGATAGGATAGGATAGAGGATAGGATAGGATAGAGGGTAGAATGGGATACAGGATAGGATAGGATAGAGGATAGGATGGGGTAGATGATATTATAGGAAAGAGGATAGGATATGATGGAGGATTCGATATTATATAGGATAGGATAGGGGATTGGATAGGATAGAGGATAGGATAGAGGATTGGATAGGATAGAGTATATTATATAATAGAAAATAGGATAGAGGATAGGATAGGATAGAGGGCAGGATAGGATGGAGGATAGGATAGGATAGGATAGAGGATAGGATAGGATAGAGGATATAAAAGGATTGAGGAAAGGATAGGATAGAGGATAGTATAGGATAGACCATAGGATAGGATAGAGGATAGGATAGAGGATAGGATAGAGGATAAAATAGGATAGATGATAGGATAGGATAGAGGATAGGATAGGATAGAGGATAGGATAGGATAGAGGATAGGATAGGATAGAGGATAGGATAGGATAGAGGATAGGATAGAGGATAGGATAGAGGATAGGATATCATAGAGGATAGGATAGGATAGAGGATAGGATAGGTTAGAGGATAGGATAGGATAGAGGATAGGATAGGATAGAGGATAGGATAGGATAGAGGATTGGATAGAGGATAGGATAGGATTGAGGATAGGATAGAGGATAGGATAGGATAGAGGATAGGAGAGGATAGAGGATAGGATAGGATAGAGGATAGGTAGAGGATAGTATAGGATAGACGATAGGATAAGATACAGGATAGGATAGGATAAAGGATAGGATAGGATAGAGTATAGGATAGAGGATAGGATAGGATAGAGGATTGGATAGAGGATAGGATAGGATTGAGGATAGGATAGAGGATAGGATAGGATAGAGGATAGGAGAGGATAGAGGATAGGATAGGATAGAGGATAGGTAGAGGATAGTATAGGATAGAGGATAGGATAAGATACAGGATAGGATAGGATAAAGGATAGGATAGGATAGAGTATAGGATAGAGGATAGGATAGAGGATGGGATAGAGGATAGAATAGCATAGAGGATAGGATTGGATAGAGGATAGGATGGGATAGAGGATAGGATAGGATAGAGGATCGGATAGAGGATAGGATAGGATAGAGGATAGGATAGGATAGAGGAAAGAATAGGATAGAGGATAGGATAGGATAGAGGATAGGATAGAGGATAGGATAGAGGATAGGATAGGATAGAGGATAGGATAGGATAGAGGATAGAATAGAGGATAGGATAGCGGTTAGGATAGAGGATAGGATAGAGGATAGGATAGGATAGAGGATAGGATAGAGGATAGGATAGCGGATAGGATAGAGGATAGCATAGAGGATAGGATAGAGGATATCATAGAGGGTAGGATAGGATAGAGGATAGGATAGGATAGAGGATAGGATAGGATAGAGGACAGGATAGGATAGAGGATAGGATAGGATAGAGGAAAGGATAGGATAGAGGATAGGATATAATAGAGGATAGGGTACGATAGAGGATAGGATAGAGGATAGGATAGGATAGAGGATAGGGTAGGATAGAGGATAGTATAGGATAGAGGATAGGATAGAATAGAGGATAGGATAGGATAGAGGATAGGATAGAATAGAGGATAGGATAGGATAAAGGATAGGATAGGATAGAGGATAGGATAGGATAGGGGATAGGATAGAGGATAGGATAGGATACAGGATAGGATAGAGGATAGGATAGCGGATAGGATAGAGGATAGGATAGAGGATAGGATAGAGGATAGGATAGAGGATAGGATAGGATAGAGGATTGGATAGGATAGAGAATCTAATAGGATAGAGAATAGGATAGGATAGAGGATAGGATAGGATGGAGGATAGGATAGAGGATAGGATAGAGGATAGGGTAGAGGATAGGATAGAATAGAGGATAGGATAATTTAGAGGATAGGATAGGATAGAGGATATGATAGGATAGAGGATAGGATAGAGGATAGGATAGAGGATAGGATAGGATAGAGGATAGGATAGGATAGAGGATAGGATAGAGGATAGGATAGCGGTTAGGATAGAGGATAGCATAGAGGATAGGATAGGATAGGGGATAGGATAGGATAGAAGATAGGATAGGATAGAGGGTAGAATGGGATAGAGGATATCATAGGATAGAGGATAGGATAGGATAGATGATATTATAGGAAAGACGATAGGATATGCTGGAGGATTCGATATTATATAGGATAGGATAGGGGATTGGATAGGATAGAGGATAGGATAGGATAGTGGATAGTATATAATACAGTATAGGATAGGATTGAGGACAGGACGGGATAGAGGATAGTATAGGATAGAGGATAGGATAGGATAGAGGATAGGATAGGATAGAGGATAGGATAGAGGATAGGATAGCGGATAGGATAGAGGATAGCATAGATGATAGGATAGAGGATAGCATAGAGGATAGGATTAGATAGGGGATAGGATAGGATAGAGGATAGGATAGGATAGAGGGTAGAATGGGATAGAGGATAGGATAGGATAGAGGATAGGATAGGATAGATGATATTATAGGAAAGAGGATAGGATATGCTGGAGGATTCGATATTATATAGGATAGGATAGGGGATTGGATAGGATAGAGGATAGGATAGGATAGTGGATAGTATATAATACAGTATAGGATAGGATTGAGGATTCGATATTATATAGGATAGGATAGGGGATTGGATAGGATAGAGGATAGGATAGAGGATAGGATAGCGGTTAGGATAGAGGATAGGATAGAGGATAGGATAGGATAGAGGATAGGATAGAGGATAGGATAGCGGATAGGATAGAGGATAGCATAGAGGATAGGATAGAGGATAGCATAGAGGATAGGATAGGATAGGGGATAGGATAGGATAGAGGATAGGATAGGATAGAGGGTAGAATGGGATAGAGGATATCATAGGATAGAGGATAGGATAGGATAGATGATATTATAGGAAAGACGATAGGATATGCTGGAGGATTCGATATTATATAGGATAGGATAGGGGAGTGGATAGGATAGAGGATAGGATAGGATAGTGGATAGTATATAATACAGTATAGGATAGGATTGAGGACAGGACGGGATAGAGGATAGTATAGGATAGAGGATAGGATAGGATAGAGGATAGGATAGGAGAGAGGATAGGATAGAGGATAGGATAGCGGATAGGATAGAGGATAGCATAGATGATAGGATAGAGGATAGCATAGAGGATAGGATTAGATAGGGGATAGGATAGGATAGAGGATAGGATAGGATAGAGGGTAGAATGGGATAGAGGATAGGATAGGATAGAGGATAGGATAGGATAGATGATATTATAGGAAAGAGGATAGGATATGCTGGAGGATTCGATATTATATAGGATAGGATAGGGGATTGGATAGGATAGAGGATAGGATAGGATAGTGGATAGTATATAATACAGTATAGGATAGGATTGAGGATTCGATATTATATAGGATAGGATAGGGGATTGGATAGGATAGAGGATAGGATAGAGGATAGGATAGCGGTTAGGATAGAGGATAGGATAGAGGATAGGATAGGATAGAGGATAGGATAGAGGATAGGATAGCGGATAGGATAGAGGATAGCATAGAGGATAGGATAGAGGATAGCATAGAGGATAGGATAGGATAGGGGATAGGATAGGATAGAGGATAGGATAGGATAGAGGGTAGAATGGGATAGAGGATATCATAGGATAGAGGATAGGATAGGATAGATGATATTATAGGAAAGACGATAGGATATGCTGGAGGATTCGATATTATATAGGATAGGATAGGGGATTGGATAGGATAGAGGATAGGATAGGATAGTGGATAGTATATAATACAGTATAGGATAGGATTGAGGACAGGACGGGATAGAGGATAGTATAGGATAGAGGATAGGATAGGATAGAGGATAGGATAGAGGATAGGATAGAGGATAGGATAGAGGATAGGATAGCGGATAGGATAGAGGATAGCATAGATGATAGGATAGAGGATAGCATAGAGGATAGGATTAGATAGGGGATAGGATAGGATAGAGGATAGGATAGGGTAGAGGGTAGAATGGGATAGAGGATAGGATAGGATAGAGGATAGGATAGGATAGATGATATTATAGGATAGAGGATAGGATAGAATAGAGGATAGGATAGGATAGAGGATAGGATAGAATAGAGGATAGGATAGGATAAAGGATAGGATAGGATAGAGGATAGGATAGGATAGGGGATAGGATAGAGGATAGGATAGGATACAGGATAGGATAGAGGATAGGATAGCGGATAGGATAGAGGATAGGATAGAGGATAGGATAGAGGATAGGATAGGATAGAGGATTGGATAGGATAGAGAATCTAATAGGATAGAGAATAGGATAGGATAGAGGATAGGATAGGATGGAGGATAGGATAGAGGATAGGATAGAGGATAGGGTAGAGGATAGGATAGAATAGAGGATAGGATAATATAGAGGATAGGATAGGATAGAGGATATGATAGGATAGAGGATAGGATAGAGGATAGGATAGAGGATAGGATAGGATAGAGGATAGGATAGGATAGAGGATAGGATAGAGGATAGGATAGCGGTTAGGATAGAGGATAGCATAGAGGATAGGATAGGATAGGGGATAGGATAGGATAGAGGATAGGATAGGATAGAGGGTAGAATGGGATAGAGGATATCATAGGATAGAGGATAGGATAGGATAGATGATATTATAGGAAAGACGATAGGATATGCTGGAGGATTCGATATTATATAGGATAGGATAGGGGATTGGATAGGATAGAGGATAGGATAGGATAGTGGATAGTATATAATACAGTATAGGATAGGATTGAGGACAGGACGGGATAGAGGATAGTATAGGATAGAGGATAGGATAGGATAGAGGATAGGATAGAGGATAGGATAGCGGATAGGATAGAGGATAGCATAGATGATAGGATAGAGGATAGCATAGAGGATAGGATTAGATAGGGGATAGGATAGGATAGAGGATAGGATAGGATAGAGGGTAGAATGGGATAGAGGATAGGATAGGATAGAGGATAGGATAGGATAGATGATATTATAGGAAAGAGGATAGGATATGCTGGAGGATTCGATATTATATAGGATAGGATAGGGGATTGGATAGGATAGAGGATAGGATAGAGGATAGGATAGGATAGAGGATTGGATAGGATAGAGAATCTAATAGGATAGAGAATAGGATAGGATAGAGGATAGGATAGGATGGAGGATAGGATTGAGGATAGGATAGAGGATAGGGTAGAGGATAGGATAGAATAGAGGATAGGATAATATAGAGGATAGGATAGGATAGAGGATATGATAGGATAGAGGATAGGATAGAGGATAGGATAGGATAGAGGATAGGATAGGATAGAGGATAGGATAGAGGATAGGATAGCGGTTAGGATAGAGGATAGCATAGAGGATAGGATAGGATAGGGGATAGGATAGGATAGAGGATAGGATAGGATAGAGGGTAGAATGGGATAGAGGATATCATAGGATAGAGGATAGGATAGGATAGATGATATTATAGGAAAGACGATAGGATATGCTGGAGGATTCGATATTATATAGGATAGGATAGGGGATTGGATAGGATAGAGGATAGGATAGGATAGTGGATAGTATATAATACAGTATAGGATAGGATTGAGGATTCGATATTATATAGGATAGGATAGGGGATTGGATAGGATAGAGGATAGGATAGGATAGTGGATAGTATATAATACAGTATAGGATAGGATTGAGGCCAGGACGGGATAGAGGATAGTATAGGATAGAGGATAGGATAGGATAGAGGATAGGATAGGATAGAGGATAGGATAGAGGATAGGATAGCGGTTAGGATAGAGGATAGGATAGAGGATAGGATAGGATAGAGGATAGGATAGAGGATAGGATAGCGGATAGGATTGAGGATAGCATAGAGGATTGGATGGGATAGGGGATAGGATAGGATAGAGGATAGGATAGGATAGAGGGTAGAATGGGATAGAGGATAGGATAGGATAGAGGATAGGATGGGATAGATGATATTATAGGAAAGAGGATAGGATATGATGGAGGATTCGATATTATATAGGATAGGATAGGGGATTGGATAGGATAGAGGATAGGATAGAGGATAGGATAGGATAGAGGATAGGATAGGATAGAGGATAGGATAGGATAGGATAGGATAGAGGATAGGATAGGATAGAGGATAGGATAGGATAGAGGATACAATAGGATAGAGGATAGGAGAGGATAGAGGATAGAATAGGATAGAGGATAGGATAGGATAGAGGATCGGATAGTGGATAGGATAGGATAGAGGATCGGATAGAGGATAGGCTAGGATAGAGGATAGGATAGAGGATCGGATAGAGGATAGGATAGGATAGAGGATAGGATAGGATAGATGATAGGATAGGATAGAGGATAGGATAGGATAGAGGACAGGATAGGATAGAGGATAGGATAGGATAGAGGAAAGGATAGGATAGAGGATAGGATAGGATAGAGGATAGGATACGATAGAGGATAGGATAGAGGATAGGATAGTATAGAGGATAGGATAGGATAGAGGATAGTATAGGAAAGAGGATAGGATAGAATAGAGGATAGGATAGGATAGAGGATAGGATAGTATAGAGGATAGGATAGGATAAAGGATAGGATAGGATAGAGGATAGGATAGGATAGAGGATAGGATAGGATAGAGGATAGGATAGGATAGAGGATAGGATAGGATAGAGGATAGGATAGGATAGAGGATAGGATAGGATAGGATAGAGGATAGGATAGGATAGAGGATAGTATAGGAAAGAGGATAGGATAGAATAGAGGATAGGATAGGATAGAGGATAGGATAGTATAGAGGATAGGATAGGATAAAGGATAGGATAGGATAGAGGATAGTATAGGATAGAGGATAGGATAGGATAGAGGATAGGATAGGATAGAGGATAGGATAGGATAGAGGATAGGATAGGATAGGATAGAGGATAGGATAGGATAGAGGATAGAATAGGATAGAGGATAGGATAGGATAGAGGATAGTATAGGATAGAGGATAGGATAGAATAGAGGATAGGATAGGATAGAGGATAGGATAGTATAGAGGATAGGATAGGATAAAGGATAGGATAGGATAGAGGATAGGATAGGATAGAGGATAGGATAGAGCATAGGATAGGATACAGGATAGGATAGAGGATAGGATAGCGGATTGGATAGAGGATAGGATAGAGGATAGGATAGGATAGAGGATTGGATAGGATAGAGGATATTATAGGATAGAGAATAGGATAGGATAGAGGATAGGATAGGATAGAGGATAGGGTAGAGGATAGGGTAGAGGATAGGATAGAGGATAGGATAGGATAGAGGATAGGATAGGATAGAGGAAAGGATGGGATAGAGGATAGGATAGGATAGAGGATAGGATAGAGGATAGGCTAGAGGATAGGATAGAGGATAGGATAGGATAGAGGATAGGATAGGATAGAGGAAAGGATAGGATAGAGGATAGGATAGGATAGAGGATAGGATAGAGGATAGGTTAGAGGATAGGATAGAGGATAGGATAGGATAGAGGATAGGATAGGATAGAGGAAAGGATAGGATAGAGGATAGGATAGGATAGAGGATAGGATAGAGGATAGGATAGAGGATGGGATAGAGGATAGAATAGCATAGAGGATAGGATTGGATAGACGATAGGATGGGATAGACGATAGGATAGGATAGAGGATAAAATAGGATAGATGATAGGATAGGATAGAGGATAGGATAGGATAGAGGATAGGATAGGATAGAGGATAGGATAGGATAGAGGATAGGATAGGATAGAGGATAGGATAGGATAGAGGATAGGATAGGATGGAGGATAGGATAGGATAGAGGATAGGATAGGATAGAGGATAGGATAGGATAGGATAGAGGATACGATAGGATAGAGGATAGGATAGGCTAGAGGATAGGATAGGATAGAGGATAGGATAGGATAGAGGATAGGATAGGATAGAGGATAGTATAGGATAGAGGATAGAGGATAGGATAGAGGATAGAGGATAGGATAGGATAGAGGATAGGATAGGATAGAGGATAGGATAGGATAGAGGATAGGATAGGATAGATGATAGGATAGAGGATAGGATAGAGGATAGGATAGAGGATAGGATAGGATAGAGGATAGGATAGAGGATAGGATAGGATAGAGGATAGGATAGGATAGAGGATAGTATAGGATAGAGGATAGGATAGAATAGAGGATAGGATAGGATAGAGGATAGGATAGGATAGAGGATAGGATAGGATAGAGGATAGGATAGGATAGAGGATAGGATAGAGGATAGGATAGAGGATAGGATAGAGGATAGGATAGCGGATAGGATAGAGGATAGCATAGAGGATAGGATAGGATAGGGGATAGGATAGGATAGAGGATAGGATAGGATAGAGGGTAGAATGGGATAGAGGATAGGATAGGATAGAGGATAGGATAGGATAGATGATATTATAGGAAAGAGAATAGGATATGATGGAGGATTCGATATTATATAGGATAGGATAGGGGATTGGATAGGATAGAGGATAGGATAGGATAGTGGATAGTATATAATACAGTATAGGATAGGAGTGAGGACAGGACGGGATAGATGATAGGATAGGATAGAGGAAAGGATAGGATAGGGTATTGGACAGGATAGAGGATAGGATAGAGGGTAGGATGGAGGAAAGGATAGGATAGAGTATAGGATAGAGGATAGGATAGAGGATAGGATAGAGGATAGGATAGAGGATAGGATAGGATAGAGGATAGGATAGAGGATCGGATAGAGGATAGGATAGATGATAGGAAAGGATAGAAGATCGGATAGAGGATAGGATAGGATAGAGGATAGGATAGAGGATAGGATAAGATACAGGATAGGTTAGAGGATAGGATAGGATAGAGGATAGGGTAGAGGATAGGGTAGAGGATAGGATAGAGGATAGGATAGGATAGAGGATAGGATAGGATAGAGGAAAGGATGGGATAGAGGATAGGATAGGATAGAGGATAGGATAGAGGATAGGCTAGAGGATAGGATAGAGGATAGGATAGGATAGAGGATAGGATAGGATAGAGGAAATAATAGGATAGAGGATAGGATAGGATAGAGGATAGGATAGAGGATAGGCTAGAGGATAGGATAGAGGATAGGATAGGATAGAGGATAGGATAGGATAGAGGAAAGGATAGGATAGAGGATAGGATAGGATAGAGGATAGGATAGAGGATAGTATAAGGTAGAGGATAGTATAGGATAGAGGATAGGATAAGATACAGGAAAGGATAGGATAAAGGATAGGATAGGATAGAGTATAGGATAGAGGATAGGATATGCTGGAGGATTCGATATTATATAGGATAGGATATGGGATTGGATAGGATAGAGGATAGGATAGGATAGTGGATAGTATATAATACAGTATAGGATAGGATTGAGGATTCGATATTATATAGGATAGGATAGGGGATTGGATAGGATAGAGGATAGGATAGAGGATAGGATAGCGGTTAGGATAGAGGATAGGATAGAGGATAGGATAGGATAGAGGATAGGATAGAGGATAGGATAGCGGATAGGATAGAGGATAGCATAGAGGATAGGATAGAGGATAGCATAGAGGATAGGATAGGATAGGGGATAGGATAGGATAGAGGATAGGATAGGATAGAGGGTAGAATGGGATAGAGGATATCATAGGATAGAGGATAGGATAGGATAGATGATATTATAGGAAAGACGATAGGATATGCTGGAGGATTCGATATTATATAGGATAGGATAGGGGATTGGATAGGATAGAGGATAGGATAGGATAGTGGATAGTATATAATACAGTATAGGATAGGATTGAGGACAGGACGGGATAGAGGATAGTATAGGATAGAGGATAGGATAGGATAGAGGATAGGATAGGATAGAGGATAGGATAGAGGATAGGATAGCGGATAGGATAGAGGATAGCATAGATGATAGGATAGAGGATAGCATAGAGGATAGGATTAGATAGGGGATAGGATAGGATAGAGGATAGGATAGGATAGAGGGTAGAATGGGATAGAGGATAGGATAGGATAGAGGATAGGATAGGATAGATGATATTATAGGAAAGAGGATAGGATATGCTGGAGGATTCGATATTATATAGGATAGGATAGGGGATTGGATAGGATAGAGGATAGGATAGGATAGTGGATAGTATATAATACAGTATAGGATAGGATTGAGGATTCGATATTATATAGGATAGGATAGGGGATTGGATAGGATAGAGGATAGGATAGGATAGTGGATAGTATATAATACAGTATAGGATAGGATTGAGGCCAGGACGGGATAGAGGATAGTATAGGATAGAGGATAGGATAGGATAGAGGATAGGATAGGATAGAGGATAGGATAGAGGATAGGATAGCGGTTAGGATAGAGGATAGGATAGAGGATAGGATAGGATAGAGGATAGGATAGAGGATAGGATAGCGGATAGGATTGAGGATAGCATAGAGGATTGGATGGGATAGGGGATAGGATAGGATAGAGGATAGGATAGGATAGAGGGTAGAATGGGATAGAGGATAGGATAGGATAGAGGATAGGATGGGATAGAGGATAGGATAGGATAGAGGATAGGATAGGATAGAGGATAGGATAGGATAGAGGATAGGATAGGATGGAGGATAGGATAGGATAGAGGATATAATAGGATTGAGGAAAGGATAGGATAGAGGATAGGATAGGATAGAGGATAGGATAGGATAGAGGATAGGATAGAGGATAGGATAGAGGATAGGATATGCTGGAGGATTCGATATTATATAGGATAGGATAGGGGATTGGATAGGATAGAGGATAGGATAGGATAGTGGATAGTATATAATACAGTATAGGATAGGATTGAGGACAGGACGGGATAGATGATAGGATAGGATAGAGGAAAGGATAGGATAGGGTATTGGACAGGATAGAGGATAGGATAGAGGGTAGGATGGAGGATAGGATAGGATAGAGTATAGGATAGAGGATAGGATAGAGGATAGGATAGAGGATAGGATAGAGGATAGGATAGAGGATAGGATAGGATAGAGGATAGGATAGAGGATCGGATAGAGGATAGGATAGATGATAGGAAAGGATAGAAGATCGGATAGAGGATAGGATAGGATAGAGGATAGGATAGAGGATAGGATAAGATACAGGATAGGTTAGAGGATAGGATAGGATAGAGGATAGGGTAGAGGATAGGGTAGAGGATAGGATAGAGGATAGGATAGGATAGAGGATAGGATAGGATAGAGGAAAGGATGGGATAGAGGATAGGATAGGATAGAGGATAGGATAGAGGATAGGCTAGAGGATAGGATAGAGGATAGGATAGGATAGAGGATAGGATAGGATAGAGGAAAGGATAGGATAGAGGATAGGATAGGATAGAGGATAGGATAGAGGATAGGCTAGAGGATAGGATAGAGGATAGGATAGGATAGAGGATAGGATAGGATAGAGGAAAGGATAGGATAGAGGATAGGATAGGATAGAGGATAGGATAGAGGATAGTATAAGGTAGAGGATAGTATAGGATAGAGGATAGGATAAGATACAGGAAAGGATAGGATAAAGGATAGGATAGGATAGAGTATAGGATAGAGGATAGGATATGCTGGAGGATTCGATATTATATAGGATAGGATAGGGGATTGGATAGGATAGAGGATAGGATAGGATAGTGGATAGTATATAATACAGTATAGGATAGGATTGAGGATTCGATATTATATAGGATAGGATAGGGGATTGGATAGGATAGAGGATAGGATAGAGGATAGGATAGCGGTTAGGATAGAGGATAGGATAGAGGATAGGATAGGATAGAGGATAGGATAGAGGATAGGATAGCGGATAGGATAGAGGATAGGATAGGATAGAGGGTAGAATGGGATAGAGGATAGGATAGGATAGAGGATAGGATGGGATAGAGGATAGGATAGGATAGAGGATAGGATAGGATAGAGGATAGGATAGGATAGAGGATAGGATAGGATGGAGGATAGGATAGGATAGAGGATATAATAGGATTGAGGAAAGGATAGGATAGAGGATAGGATAGGATAGAGGATAGGATAGGATAGAGGATAGGATAGAGGATAGGATAGAGGATAGGATAGAGGATAAAATAGGATAGATGATAGGATAGGATAGAGGATAGGATAGGATAGAGGATAGGATAGGATAGAGGATAGGATAGGATAGAGGCTTGGATAGGATAGAGGATAGGATAGGATAGAGGATAGAATAGGATAGAGGATAGGATAGGATAGAGGATAGGATAGGATAGAGGATAGGATAGGATAGAGGATAGGATAGGATAGAGGATAGGATAGGATAGAGGATAGGATAGAGGAAAGGATAGGAAAGTGGATAGGATAGGATGGATGATAGGATAGAGGATAGGATAGAGGATTGGATAGGATAGAGGATATTATAGGATAGAGAATAGGATAGGATAGAGGATAGGATAGGATAGAGGATAGGGTAGAGGATAGGGTAGAGGATAGGATAGAGGATAGGATAGTTGATAGGATAGAGGATAGGATAGAGGATAGGATATCATAGAGGATAGGATAGGATAGAGGATAGGATAGGTTAGAGGATAGGATAGGATAGAGGATAGGATAGGATAGAGGATAGGATAGGATAGAGGATCGGATAGAGGATAGGATAGGATTGAGGATAGGATAGAGGATAGGATAGGATAGAGGATAGGATAGGATAGAGGATAGGATAGAGGATTGGATATGATAGAGGGTGGTATAGAGGATAGGATAGATGATTGGATAGGATAGAGGATCTGATAGAGGATAGGATACGATAGAGGATCGGATATAGGATAGGATCGGATAGAGGATAGGATAGGATAGAGGATAGGATAGGATAGATGATATTATAGGAAAGAGGATAGGATATGCTGGAGGATTCGATATTATATAGGATAGGATAGGGGATTGGATAGGATAGAGGATAGGATAGAGGATAGGATAGGATAGAGGATTGGATAGGATAGAGAATCTAATAGGATAGAGAATAGGATAGGATAGAGGATAGGATAGGATGGAGGATAGGATTGAGGATAGGATAGAGGATAGGGTAGAGGATAGGATAGAATAGAGGATAGGATAATATAGAGGATAGGATAGGATAGAGGATATGATAGGATAGAGGATAGGATAGAGGATAGGATAGGATAGAGGATAGGATAGGATAGAGGATAGGATAGAGGATAGGATAGCGGTTAGGATAGAGGATAGCATAGAGGATAGGATAGGATAGGGGATAGGATAGGATAGAGGATAGGATAGGATAGAGGGTAGAATGGGATAGAGGATAGGATAGGATAGAGGATAGGATAGGATAGATGATATTATAGGAAAGAGGATAGGATATGCTGGAGGATTCCATATTATATAGGATAGGATAGGGGATTGGATAGGATAGAGGATAGGATAGGATAGTGGATAGTATATAATACAGTATAGGATAGGATTGAGGATTCGATATTATATAGGATAGGATAGGGGATTGGATAGGATAGAGGATAGGATAGGATAGTGGATAGTATATAATACAGTATAGGATAGGATTGAGGCCAGGACGGGATAGAGGATAGTATAGGATAGAGGATAGGATAGGATAGAGGATAGGATAGGATAGAGGATAGGATAGAGGATAGGATAGCGGTTAGGATAGAGGATAGGATAGAGGATAGGATAGGATAGAGGATAGGATAGAGGATAGGATAGCGGATAGGATTGAGGATAGCATAGAGGATTGGATGGGATAGGGGATAGGATAGGATAGAGGATAGGATAGGATAGAGGGTAGAATGGGATAGAGGATAGGATAGGATAGAGGATAGGATGGGATAGATGATATTATAGGAAAGAGGATAGGATATGATGGAGGATTCGATATTATATAGGATAGGATAGGGGATTGGATAGGATAGAGGATAGGATAGAGGATAGGATAGGATAGAGGATAGGATAGGATAGAGGATAGGATAGGATAGGATAGGATAGAGGATAGGATAGGATAGAGGATAGGATAGGATAGAGGATACAATAGGATAGAGGATAGGAGAGGATAGAGGATAGAATAGGATAGAGGATAGGATAGGATAGAGGATCGGATAGTGGATAGGATAGGATAGAGGATCGGATAGAGGATAGGCTAGGATAGAGGATAGGATAGAGGATCGGATAGAGGATAGGATAGGATAGAGGATAGGATAGGATAGATGATAGGATAGGATAGAGGATAGGATAGGATAGAGGACAGGATAGGATAGAGGATAGGATAGGATAGAGGAAAGGATAGGATAGAGGATAGGATAGGATAGAGGATAGGATACGATAGAGGATAGGATAGAGGATAGGATAGTATAGAGGATAGGATAGGATAGAGGATAGTATAGGAAAGAGGATAGGATAGAATAGAGGATAGGATAGGATAGAGGATAGGATAGTATAGAGGATAGGATAGGATAAAGGATAGGATAGGATAGAGGATAGGATAGGATAGAGGATAGGATAGGATAGAGGATAGGATAGGATAGAGGATAGGATAGGATAGAGGATAGGATAGGATAGAGGATAGGATAGGATAGGATAGAGGATAGGATAGGATAGAGGATAGAATAGGATAGAGGATAGGATAGGATAGAGGATAGTATAGGATAGAGGATAGGATAGAATAGAGGATAGGATAGGATAGAGGATAGGATAGTATAGAGGATAGGATAGGATAAAGGATAGGATAGGATAGAGGATAGGATAGGATAGAGGATAGGATAGGATAGTGGATAGTATATAATACAGTATAGGATAGGATTGAGGACAGGACGGGATAGAGGATAGTATAGGATAGAGGATAGGATAGGATAGAGGATAGGATAGGATAGAGGATAGGATAGAGGATAGGATAGGATAGAGGATAGGATAGGATAGATGATATTATAGGAAAGAGGATAGGATATGCTGGAGGATTCGATATTATATAGGATAGGATAGGGGATTGGATAGGATAGAGGATAGGATAGGATAGTGGATAGTATATAATACAGTATAGGATAGGATTGAGGATTCGATATTATATAGGATAGGATAGGGGATTGGATAGGATAGAGGATAGGATAGGATAGTGGATAGTATATAATACAGTATAGGATAGGATTGAGGCCAGGACGGGATAGAGGATAGTATAGGATAGAGGATAGGATAGGATAGAGGATAGGATAGGATAGAGGATAGGATAGAGGATAGGATAGCGGTTAGGATAGAGGATAGGATAGAGGATAGGATAGGATAGAGGATAGGATAGAGGATAGGATAGCGGATAGGATTGAGGATAGCATAGAGGATTGGATGGGATAGGGGATAGGATAGGATAGAGGATAGGATAGGATAGAGGGTAGAATGGGATAGAGGATAGGATAGGATAGAGGATAGGATGGGATAGATGATATTATAGGAAAGAGGATAGGATATGATGGAGGATTCGATATTATATAGGATAGGATAGGGGATTGGATAGGATAGAGGATAGGATAGAGGATAGGATAGGATAGAGGATAGGATAGGATAGAGGATAGGATAGGATAGGATAGGATAGAGGATAGGATAGGATAGAGGATAGGATAGGATAGGATAGGATAGAGGATAGGATAGGATAGAGGATAGGATAGGATAGAGGATACAATAGGATAGAGGATAGGAGAGGATAGAGGATAGAATAGGATAGAGGATAGGATAGGATAGAGGATCGGATAGTGGATAGGATAGGATAGAGGATCGGATAGAGGATAGGCTAGGATAGAGGATAGGATAGAGGATCGGATAGAGGATAGGATAGGATAGAGGATAGGATAGGATAGATGATAGGATAGGATAGAGGATAGGATAGGATAGAGGACAGGATAGGATAGAGGATAGGATAGGATAGAGGAAAGGATAGGATAGAGGATAGGATAGGATAGAGGATAGGATACGATAGAGGATAGGATAGAGGATAGGATAGGATAGAGGATAGGATAGGATAGAGGATAGTATAGGAAAGAGGATAGGATAGAATAGAGGATAGGATAGGATAGAGGATAGGATAGTATAGAGGATAGGATAGGATAAAGGATAGGATAGGATAGAGGATAGGATAGGATAGAGGATAGGATAGGATAGAGGATAGGATAGGATAGAGGATAGGATAGGATAGAGGATAGGATAGGATAGGATAGAGGATAGGATAGGATAGAGGATAGAATAGGATAGAGGATAGGATAGGATAGAGGATAGTATAGGATAGAGGATAGGATAGAATAGAGGATAGGATAGGATAGAGGATAGGATAGTATAGAGGATAGGATAGGATAAAGGATAGGATAGGATAGAGGATAGGATAGGATAGAGGATAGGATAGAGCATAGGATAGGATACAGGATAGGATAGAGGATAGGATAGCGGATTGGATAGAGGATAGGATAGAGGATAGGATAGGATAGAGGATTGGATAGGATAGAGGATATTATAGGATAGAGAATAGGATAGGATAGAGGATAGGATAGGATAGAGGATAGGGTAGAGGATAGGGTAGAGGATAGGATAGAGGATAGGATAGGATAGAGGATAGGATAGGATAGAGGAAAGGATGGGATAGAGGATAGGATAGGATAGAGGATAGGATAGAGGATAGGCTAGAGGATAGGATAGAGGATAGGATAGGATAGAGGATAGGATAGGATAGAGGAAAGGATAGGATAGAGGATAGGATAGGATAGAGGATAGGATAGAGGATAGGTTAGAGGATAGGATAGAGGATAGGATAGGATAGAGGATAGGATAGGATAGAGGAAAGGATAGGATAGAGGATAGGATAGGATAGAGGATAGGATAGAGGATAGGATAGAGGATGGGATAGAGGATAGAATAGCATAGAGGATAGGATTGGATAGACGATAGGATGGGATAGACGATAGGATAGGATAGAGGATAAAATAGGATAGATGATAGGATAGGATAGAGGATAGGATAGGATAGAGGATAGGATAGGATAGAGGATAGGATAGGATAGAGGATAGGATAGGATAGAGGATAGGATAGGATAGAGGATAGGATAGGATAGAGGATAGGATAGGATAGAGGATAGGATAGGATAGAGGATAGGATAGGATAGGATAGAGGATACGATAGGATAGAGGATAGGATAGGCTAGAGGATAGGATAGGATAGAGGATAGGATAGGATAGAGGATAGGATAGGATAGAGGATAGTATAGGATAGAGGATAGAGGATAGGATAGAGGATAGAGGATAGGATAGGATAGAGGATAGGATAGGATAGAGGATAGGATAGGATAGAGGATAGGATAGGATAGATGATAGGATAGAGGATAGGATAGAGGATAGGATAGAGGATAGGATAGGATAGAGGATAGGATAGAGGATAGGATAGGATAGAGGATAGGATAGGATAGAGGATAGTATAGGATAGAGGATAGGATAGAATAGAGGATAGGATAGGATAGAGGATAGGATAGGATAGAGGATAGGATAGGATAGAGGATAGGATAGGATAGAGGATAGGATAGAGGATAGGATAGAGGATAGGATAGAGGATAGGATAGCGGATAGGATAGAGGATAGCATAGAGGATAGGATAGGATAGGGGATAGGATAGGATAGAGGATAGGATAGGATAGAGGGTAGAATGGGATAGAGGATAGGATAGGATAGAGGATAGGATAGGATAGATGATATTATAGGAAAGAGAATAGGATATGATGGAGGATTCGATATTATATAGGATAGGATAGGGGATTGGATAGGATAGAGGATAGGATAGGATAGTGGATAGTATATAATACAGTATAGGATAGGAGTGAGGACAGGACGGGATAGATGATAGGATAGGATAGAGGAAAGGATAGGATAGGGTATTGGACAGGATAGAGGATAGGATAGAGGGTAGGATGGAGGAAAGGATAGGATAGAGTATAGGATAGAGGATAGGATAGAGGATAGGATAGAGGATAGGATAGAGGATAGGATAGGATAGAGGATAGGATAGAGGATCGGATAGAGGATAGGATAGATGATAGGAAAGGATAGAAGATCGGATAGAGGATAGGATAGGATAGAGGATAGGATAGAGGATAGGATAAGATACAGGATAGGTTAGAGGATAGGATAGGATAGAGGATAGGGTAGAGGATAGGGTAGAGGATAGGATAGAGGATAGGATAGGATAGAGGATAGGATAGGATAGAGGAAAGGATGGGATAGAGGATAGGATAGGATAGAGGATAGGATAGAGGATAGGCTAGAGGATAGGATAGAGGATAGGATAGGATAGAGGATAGGATAGGATAGAGGAAATAATAGGATAGAGGATAGGATAGGATAGAGGATAGGATAGAGGATAGGCTAGAGGATAGGATAGAGGATAGGATAGGATAGAGGAAAGGATAGGATAGAGGATAGGATAGGATAGAGGATAGGATAGAGGATAGTATAAGGTAGAGGATAGTATAGGATAGAGGATAGGATAAGATACAGGAAAGGATAGGATAAAGGATAGGATAGGATAGAGTATAGGATAGAGGATAGGATATGCTGGAGGATTCGATATTATATAGGATAGGATATGGGATTGGATAGGATAGAGGATAGGATAGGATAGTGGATAGTATATAATACAGTATAGGATAGGATTGAGGATTCGATATTATATAGGATAGGATAGGGGATTGGATAGGATAGAGGATAGGATAGAGGATAGGATAGCGGTTAGGATAGAGGATAGGATAGAGGATAGGATAGGATAGAGGATAGGATAGAGGATAGGATAGCGGATAGGATAGAGGATAGCATAGAGGATAGGATAGAGGATAGCATAGAGGATAGGATAGGATAGGGGATAGGATAGGATAGAGGATAGGATAGGATAGAGGGTAGAATGGGATAGAGGATATCATAGGATAGAGGATAGGATAGGATAGATGATATTATAGGAAAGACGATAGGATATGCTGGAGGATTCGATATTATATAGGATAGGATAGGGGATTGGATAGGATAGAGGATAGGATAGGATAGAGGATAGGATAGGATAGAGGATAGGATAGAGGATAGGATAGCGGATAGGATAGAGGATAGCATAGATGATAGGATAGAGGATAGCATAGAGGATAGGATTAGATAGGGGATAGGATAGGATAGAGGATAGGATAGGATAGAGGGTAGAATGGGATAGAGGATAGGATAGGATAGAGGATAGGATAGGATAGATGATATTATAGGAAAGAGGATAGGATATGCTGGAGGATTCGATATTATATAGGATAGGATAGGGGATTGGATAGGATAGAGGATAGGATAGGATAGTGGATAGTATATAATACAGTATAGGATAGGATTGAGGATTCGATATTATATAGGATAGGATAGGGGATTGGATAGGATAGAGGATAGGATAGGATAGTGGATAGTATATAATACAGTATAGGATAGGATTGAGGCCAGGACGGGATAGAGGATAGTATAGGATAGAGGATAGGATAGGATAGAGGATAGGATAGGATAGAGGATAGGATAGAGGATAGGATAGCGGTTAGGATAGAGGATAGGATAGAGGATAGGATAGGATAGAGGATAGGATAGAGGATAGGATAGCGGATAGGATTGAGGATAGCATAGAGGATTGGATGGGATAGGGGATAGGATAGGATAGAGGATAGGATAGGATAGAGGGTAGAATGGGATAGAGGATAGGATAGGATAGAGGATAGGATGGGATAGAGGATAGGATAGGATAGAGGATAGGATAGGATAGAGGATAGGATAGGATAGAGGATAGGATAGGATGGAGGATAGGATAGGATAGAGGATATAATAGGATTGAGGAAAGGATAGGATAGAGGATAGGATAGGATAGAGGATAGGATAGGATAGAGGATAGGATAGAGGATAGGATAGAGGATAGGATATGCTGGAGGATTCGATATTATATAGGATAGGATAGGGGATTGGATAGGATAGAGGATAGGATAGGATAGTGGATAGTATATAATACAGTATAGGATAGGACTGAGGACAGGACGGGATAGATGATAGGATAGGATAGAGGAAAGGATAGGATAGGGTATTGGACAGGATAGAGGATAGGATAGAGGGTAGGATGGAGGATAGGATAGGATAGAGTATAGGATAGAGGATAGGATAGAGGATAGGATAGAGGATAGGATAGAGGATAGGATAGAGGATAGGATAGGATAGAGGATAGGATAGAGGATCGGATAGAGGATAGGATAGATGATAGGAAAGGATAGAAGATCGGATAGAGGATAGGATAGGATAGAGGATAGGATAGAGGATAGGATAAGATACAGGATAGGTTAGAGGATAGGATAGGATAGAGGATAGGGTAGAGGATAGGGTAGAGGATAGGATAGAGGATAGGATAGGATAGAGGATAGGATAGGATAGAGGAAAGGATGGGATAGAGGATAGGATAGGATAGAGGATAGGATAGAGGATAGGCTAGAGGATAGGATAGAGGATAGGATAGGATAGAGGATAGGATAGGATAGAGGAAAGGATAGGATAGAGGATAGGATAGGATAGAGGATAGGATAGAGGATAGGCTAGAGGATAGGATAGAGGATAGGATAGGATAGAGGATAGGATAGGATAGAGGAAAGGATAGGATAGAGGATAGGATAGGATAGAGGATAGGATAGAGGATAGTATAAGGTAGAGGATAGTATAGGATAGAGGATAGGATAAGATACAGGAAAGGATAGGATAAAGGATAGGATAGGATAGAGTATAGGATAGAGGATAGGATATGCTGGAGGATTCGATATTATATAGGATAGGATAGGGGATTGGATAGGATAGAGGATAGGATAGGATAGTGGATAGTATATAATACAGTATAGGATAGGATTGAGGATTCGATATTATATAGGATAGGATAGGGGATTGGATAGGATAGAGGATAGGATAGAGGATAGGATAGCGGTTAGGATAGAGGATAGGATAGAGGATAGGATAGGATAGAGGATAGGATAGAGGATAGGATAGCGGATAGGATAGAGGATAGGATAGGATAGAGGGTAGAATGGGATAGAGGATAGGATAGGATAGAGGATAGGATGGGATAGAGGATAGGATAGGATAGAGGATAGGATAGGATAGAGGATAGGATAGGATAGAGGATAGGATAGGATGGAGGATAGGATAGGATAGAGGATATAATAGGATTGAGGAAAGGATAGGATAGAGGATAGGATAGGATAGAGGATAGGATAGGATAGAGGATAGGATAGAGGATAGGATAGAGGATAGGATAGAGGATAAAATAGGATAGATGATAGGATAGGATAGAGGATAGGATAGGATAGAGGATAGGATAGGATAGAGGATAGGATAGGATAGAGGCTTGGATAGGATAGAGGATAGGATAGGATAGAGGATAGAATAGGATAGAGGATAGGATAGGATAGAGGATAGGATAGGATAGAGGATAGGATAGGATAGAGGATAGGATAGGATAGAGGATAGGATAGGATAGAGGATAGGATAGAGGAAAGGATAGGAAAGTGGATAGGATAGGATGGATGATAGGATAGAGGATAGGATAGAGGATTGGATAGGATAGAGGATATTATAGGATAGAGAATAGGATAGGATAGAGGATAGGATAGGATAGAGGATAGGGTAGAGGATAGGGTAGAGGATAGGATAGAGGATAGGATAGTTGATAGGATAGAGGATAGGATAGAGGATAGGATATCATAGAGGATAGGATAGGATAGAGGATAGGATAGGTTAGAGGATAGGATAGGATAGAGGATAGGATAGGATAGAGGATAGGATAGGATAGAGGATCGGATAGAGGATAGGATAGGATTGAGGATAGGATAGAGGATAGGATAGGATAGAGGATAGGATAGGATAGAGGATAGGATAGAGGATTGGATATGATAGAGGGTGGTATAGAGGATAGGATAGATGATTGGATAGGATAGAGGATCTGATAGAGGATAGGATACGATAGAGGATCGGATATAGGATAGGATCGGATAGAGGATAGGATAGGATAGAGGAAAGGATAGGATAGAGGATAGAATAGGTAATTGGATAGGATAGAGGATAGGATGAGGTAGAGGATAGTATAGGATAGAGGGTAGGATACGATAGAGGATAGGATAGGATAAAGGATAGGATAGGATAGAGGATAGAATAGGATAGAGGATAAGATAGGATAGAGGATAGGATAGGATGGAAGATAGGATAGGATAGAGGATAAGGAGGGATAGAGGATAGGATAGGATAGAGGATAGAATAGGATAGAGGATAGGATAGGATAGAGGATAGGATAGGATAGAGGATAGGATAGGATAGAGGATAGGATAGGATGGAGGATAGGATAGGATAGAGGATATAATAGGATTGAGGAAAGGATAGGATAGAGGATAGGATAGGATAGAGGATAGGATAGAGGATAGGATAGAGGATAGGATAGAGGATAAAATAGGATAGATGATAGGATAGGATAGAGGATAGGATAGGATAGAGGATAGGATAGGGTAGAGGCTTGGATAGGATAGAGGATAGGATAGGATAGAGGATAGGATAGGATAGAGGATAGGATAGGATAGAGGATAGGATAGGATAGAGGATAGGATAGGATAGAGGATAGGATAGACGAAAGGATAGGAAAGTGGATAGGATAGGATGGATGATAGGATAGAGGATAGGATAGAGGATTGGATAGGATAGAGGATAGTATAGGATGGAAGATAGGATAGGATAGAGGATAGGATAGGATGGAGGATAGGATAGGATAGAGGATAGGATAGGATAGAGGATAGGATAGGATAGAGGATAGGATAGGATAGAGGATAGGATAGGATAGATGATAGGATAGGATACAGGATAGGATAGGATAGAGGATCGGATAGAGGATAGGATAGGATAGAGGATAGGATAGGATAGATGAAAGGATAGGATAGAGGATAGGATAGGATAGAGGATAGGATAGGATAGAATATAGGATAGGATAGAGGATAGGATAGAGGATAGGATAGGATAGACGAAAGGATAGGAAAGTGGATAGGATAGGATGGATGATAGGATAGAGGATAGGATAGAGGATTGGATAGGATAGAGGATAGTATAGGATGGAAGATAGGATAGGATAGAGGATAGGATAGGATGGAGGATAGGATAGGATAGAGGATAGGATAGGATAGAGGATAGGATAGGATAGAGGATAGGATAGGATAGAGGATAGGATAGGATAGATGATAGGATAGGATACAGGATAGGATAGGATAGAGGATCGGATAGAGGATAGGATAGGATAGAGGATAGGATAGGATAGATGAAAGGATAGGATAGAGGATACGATATTATGGGCTATATGGCAGGATGGAGGACACGATAGGATATAGGAAAGGATAGGAAAGTGGATAGGATAGGATGGATTATAGGATAGAGGATAGGATAGAGGATTGGATAGGATAGAGGATAGGATAAGATAGAGGATAGGAAAGGAGAGAGGATAGGATGTGATAGAAGATAGGACAGGATAGATGGTAGGATACCGTAGAGGATAGGATAGGATAGAGGATAGTATACGATAGAGGATAGGATAGGATGGAGGATAGGATGTGGTAGAGGATATGATAAGATAGAAGATAGGATAGGATAGAGGATAGGATAGGATAAATGATAGGATAGGATAGAGGATACGATATTATGGGCTATATGGCAGGATGGAGGACACGATAGGATATAGGAAAGGATAGGAAAGTGGATAGGATAGGATGGATTATAGGATAGAGGATAGGATAGAGGATTGGATAGGATAGAGGATATTATAGGATAGAGAATAGGATAGGATAGAGCATAGGATAGGATAGAGGATAGTATAGGATAGAGTATAGGATACGATACAGGATAGGATAAGATAGAGGATAGGATAGGATAGAGGATAGGATAGGATACAGGATAGGATAGGATAGAGGATCGGATAGAGGATAGGATAGGATAGAGGATAGGATAGGATAGAGGATAGGTTAGGAAAGAGGATAGTATACTATAGAGGACAAGATAGGATGGAGGATAGGATGGGATAGAGGATAGGATAAGATAGAGGATAGGATAGGATAGAGGATAGATAGGATGGAGGATAGGATTGGATAGAGGATAGGATATGATAGAGGATAGGATTGGATAGAGGATAGGATACGATAGAGGATAGGATAGGATGGAGGATAGGATAAGATAGAGGATAGGAAAGGAGAGAGGATAGGATGTGATAGAAGATAGGACAGGATAGATGGTAGGATACCGTAGAGGATAGGATAGGATAGAGGATAGTATACGATAGAGGATAGGATAGGATGGAGGATAGGATGGGGTAGAGGATATGATAAGATAGAAGATAGGATAGGATAGAGGATAGGATACGATAGAGGATAGGATAGGATAGACGATCGGCTAAGATAGAGGATAGGATAGGATAGAGGATAGGATATGATGGAGGATAGGTTGGGATAGAGGATACGATAAGATAGAGGATAGGATAGGACAGAGGATAGGATATGATAGAAGATAGGATAGGATAGATGGTAGGATACAGTAGGGGATAGGATAGGATAGAGGATAGTATAGGATAGAGGATAGGATAGGATGGAGGATAGGATGGGATAGAGGATATGCCAAGATAGAAGATAGCATAGGATAGAGGATAGGATAGGATAGAGGATAGGATAGGATAGAGGATAGGATAGGATAGAGGATAGGATAGGATAGAGGATAGCATATCATAGAGGCATAGGATAGGATAGAGGATAGGATGGGATAGAGGATATGATAAGATAGAAGATAGGATAGGATAGAGGATAGGATAGGATAGAGTATAGGATAGGATAGAGGATAGGATAGGAAAGATGGTAGGATACAGTAGGGGATAGGATAGGATAGAGGATAGTATAGGATAGAGGATAGGATAGGATGGAGGATAGGATGGGATAGAGGATATGCCAAGATAGAAGATAGGATAGGATAGAGGATAGGATAGGATAGAGGATAGGATACGATAGAGGATGGGATAGGATAGAGGATAGTATAGGATAGAGGATAGGATTGGATAGAGGATAGGATAGGATAGAGGATAGGATAGGATAGAGGATAGGATGGGATAGAGGATATGATAAGATAGAGGATATAATAGGATTGAGGAAAGGATAGGATAGAGGATTGGATATGATAGAGGATAGGATAGAGGATAGGATAGAATAGAGGATAGGATAGGATAGAGGATAGGATAGAGGATAGGATAGGATACAGGATAGAACAGAGGATAGGATAGCGGATAGGATAGAGGATAGGATAGAGGATACGGTAGGATAGAGGATTGGATAGGATAGAGAATCTAATAGGATAGAGAATAGGATAGGATAGAGGATAGGATAGGATAGAGAATAGGATAGGGGATAGGATAGATGATAGGGTAGAGGATAGGATAGAATAGAGCATAGGATAATATAGAGGATAGGATAGGATAGAGGATAGGATAGGATAGAGGATAGGATAGGATAGAGGATAGGATAGAATAGAGGATAGGATAGGATAAAGGATAGGATAGGATACATAATAGGATAGAGGATAGGATAGGATAGAGGATAGGATAGAGGATAGGATAGAGGATAGGATAGCGGATAGGATAGAGGATAGCATAGAGTATAGGATAGGATAGGGGATAGGATAGGATAGAGGATAGGATAGGATAGAGGGTAGAATGTGATAGAGGATAGCATAGGATAGAGGATAGGATAGGATAGATGATATTATAGGAAAGAGAATAGGATATGATGGAGGATTCGATATTATATAGGATAGGATAGGGGATTGGATAGGATAGAGGATAGGATAGGATAGTGGATAGTATATAATACAGTATAGGATAGGATTGAGGACAGGACGGGATAGATGATAGGATAGGATAGAGGAAAGGATAGGATAGAGTATTGGACAGGATAGAGGATAGGATAGAGGGTAGGATGGAGGAAAGGATAGGATAGAGTATAGGACAGGATACAGGATAGGATAGAGGATAGGATATGGATAGGATAGAGGATAGGATAGAGGATAGGATAGAGGATAGGATAGGATAGAGGACAGGCTAGAGGATCGGATAGAGGATAGGATAGGATAGAGGATAGGATAGAGGATAGGATAGGATAGAAGATCGGATAGAGGATAGGATAGGATAGAGGATAGGATAGAGGATAGGATAGAGGATAGGATAGAGGATTGGATAGGATACAGGATAGGATAGAGGATAGGATAGGATACAGGATAGGATAGAGGATAGGATAGAGGATAGGCTAGAGGATAGGATAGAGGATAGGATAGGATAGAGGATAGGATAGGATAGAGGAAAGGATAGGATAGAGGATAGGATAGGATAGAGGATAGGATAGAGGATAGGCTAGAGGATAGGATAGACGATAGGATAGGATAGAGGATAGGATAGGATAGAGGAAATAATAGGATAGAGGATAGGATAGGATAGAGGATAGGATAGAGGATAGGATAGAGGATGGGATAGAGGATAGAATAGCATAGAGGATAGGATTGGATAGACGATAGGATGGGATAGACGATAGGATAGGATAGAGGATAAAATAGGATAGATGATAGGATAGGATAGAGGATAGGATAGGATAGAGGATAGGATAGGATAGAGGATAGGATAGGATAGAGGATAGGATACGATAGAGGATGGGATAGGATAGAGGATAGTATAGGATAGAGGATAGGATTGGATAGAGGATAGGATAGGATAGAGGATAGGATAGGATAGAGGATAGGATGGGATAGAGGATATGATAAGATAGAAGATAGGATAGGATGGAGGATAGGATTGGATAGAGGATAGGATAGGATAGAGGATAGGATAGAATAGAGGATAGGATAGGATAGAGGATAGGATAGGATAGAGGATATAATAGGATTGAGGAAAGGATAGGATAGAGGATTGGATATGATAGAGGATAGGATAGAGGATAGGATAGAATAGAGGATAGGATAGGATAGAGGATAGGATAGAGGATAGGATAGGATACAGGATAGAACAGAGGATAGGATAGCGGATAGGATAGAGGATAGGATAGAGGATACGGTAGGATAGAGGATTGGATAGGATAGAGAATCTAATAGGATAGAGAATAGGATAGGATAGAGGATAGGATAGGATAGAGAATAGGATAGGGGATAGGATAGATGATAGGGTAGAGGATAGGATAGAATAGAGCATAGGATAATATAGAGGATAGGATAGGATAGAGGATAGGATAGGATAGAGGATAGGATAGGATAGAGGATAGGATAGAATAGAGGATAGGATAGGATAAAGGATAGGATAGGATACATAATAGGATAGAGGATAGGATAGGATAGAGGATAGGATAGAGGATAGGATAGCGGATAGGATAGAGGATAGCATAGAGTATAGGATAGGATAGGGGATAGGATAGGATAGAGGATAGGATAGGATAGAGGGTAGAATGTGATAGAGGATAGCATAGGATAGAGGATAGGATAGGATAGATGATATTATAGGAAAGAGAATAGGATATGATGGAGGATTCGATATTATATAGGATAGGATAGGGGATTGGATAGGATAGAGGATAGGATAGGATAGTGGATAGTATATAATACAGTATAGGATAGGATTGAGGACAGGACGGGATAGATGATAGGATAGGATAGAGGAAAGGATAGGATAGAGTATTGGACAGGATAGAGGATAGGATAGAGGGTAGGATGGAGGAAAGGATAGGATAGAGTATAGGACAGGATACAGGATAGGATAGAGGATAGGATATGGATAGGATAGAGGATAGGATAGAGGATAGGATAGAGGATAGGATAGGATAGAGGACAGGCTAGAGGATCGGATAGAGGATAGGATAGGATAGAGGATAGGATAGAGGATAGGATAGGATAGAAGATCGGATAGAGGATAGGATAGGATAGAGGATAGGATAGAGGATAGGATAGAGGATAGGATAGAGGATTGGATAGGATACAGGATAGGATAGAGGATAGGATAGGATACAGGATAGGATAGAGGATAGGATAGAGGATAGGCTAGAGGATAGGATAGAGGATAGGATAGGATAGAGGATAGGATAGGATAGAGGAAAGGATAGGATAGAGGATAGGATAGGATAGAGGATAGGATAGAGGATAGGCTAGAGGATAGGATAGAGGATAGGATAGGATAGAGGATAGGATAGGATAGAGGAAAGGATAGGATAGAGGATAGGATAGGATAGAGGATAGGATAGAGGATAGGATAGAGGATGGGATAGAGGATAGAATAGCATAGAGGATAGGATTGGATAGACGATAGGATGGGATAGACGATAGGATAGGATAGAGGATAAAATAGGATAGATGATAGGATAGGATAGAGGATAGGATAGGATAGAGGATAGGATAGGATAGAGGATAGGATAGGATAGAGGATAGGATAGGATAGAGGGTAGGATAGGATAGAGGATAGGATAGGATAGAGGATAGGATAGGATAGAGGATAGGATAGGATAGGAAAGAGGATACGATAGGATAGAGGATAGGATAGGATAGAGGATAGGATAGGATAGAGGATAGGATAGGATAGAGGATAGGATAGGATAGAGGATAGGATAGGATAGCGGATAGGATAGGATAGAGGATAGGATAGGATAGAGGATAGGATAGGATAGAGGATAGGATAGGATAGAGGATAGGATAGGATAGAGGATAGTATAGGATAGAGGATAGAGGATAGGATAGGATAGAGGATAGGATAGGATAGAGGATAGGATAGGATAGAGGATAGGATAGGATAGAGGATAGGATAGGATAGATGATAGGATAGAGGATAGGATAGAGGATAGGATAGAGGATAGGATAGGATAGAGGATAGGATAGAGGATAGGATAGGATAGAGGATAGGATAGGATAGAGGATAGTATAGGATAGAGGATAGGATAGAATAGAGGATAGGATAGGATAGAGGATAGGATAGGATAGAGGATAGGATAGGATAGAGGATAGGATAGGATAGAGGATAGGATAGAGGATAGGATAGGATTGAGGATAGGATAGAGGATAGGATAGGATAGAGGATAGGATAGGATAGAGGATCGGATAGAGGATAGGATAGGATAGAGGATAGGATAGAGGATCGGATAGAGGATAGGATAGATGATAGGAAAGGATAGAAGATCGGATAGAGGATAGGATAGGATAGAGGATAGGATAGAGGATAGGATAAGATACAGGATAGGATAGAGGATAGGATAGGATAGAGAATAGGATAGGATAGATGATATTATAGCAAAGAGGATAGGATAGGATAGAGGATACGATATTATGGGCTATATGGCAGGATGGAGGACACGATAGGATAGAGGAAAGGATAGGAAAGTGGATAGGATAGGATGGATGATAGGATAGAGGATAGGATAGGATAGAGGATAGTATAGGATAGAGGATAGGATAGAATAGAGGATAGGATAGGATAAAGGATAGGATAGGATACAGGATAGGATAGAGGATAGGATAGGATAGAGGATAGGATAGGATAGAGGATCGGATAGAGGATAGGATAGGATTGAGGATAGGATAGAGGATAGGATAGGATAGAGGATAGGATAGGATAGAGGATCGGATAGAGGATAGGATATGATAGAGGGTGGTATAGAGGATAGGATAGATGATTGGATAGGATAGAGGATCCGATAGAGGATAGGATAGGATAGAGGATCGGATAGAGGATAGGATCGGATAGAGGATAGGATAGGATAGAGGAAAGGATAGGATAGAGGATAGAATAGGTAATTGGATAGGATAGAGGATAGGATGAGGTAGAGGATAGTATAGGATAGAGGGTAGGATACGATAGAGGATAGGATAGGATAAAGGATAGGATAGGATAGAGGATAGAATAGGATAGAGGATAGGATAGGATAGAGGATAGGATAGGATAGATGATAGGATAGGATAGAGGCTAGGATAGAGGATAGGATAGAGGATAGGATAGGATAGAGGATAGGATAGGATAGAGGATAGGATAGGATAGAGGATAGGATAGGATAGAGGATAGGATAGAGGATTGGATATGATAGAGGGTGGTATAGAGGATAGGATAGATGATTGGATATTATAGTGGATCTGATAGAGGATAGGATAGGATAGAGGATCGGATATAGGATAGGATCGGATAGAGGATAGGATAGGATAGAGGAAAGGATAGGGTAGAGGATAGAATAGGTAATTGGATAGGATAGAGGATAGGATGAGGTAGAGGATAGTATAGGATAGAGGGTAGGATACGATAGAGGATAGGCTAGGATAAAGGATAGGATAGGATAGAGGATAGGATAGGATAGAGGCTAGGATAGAGGATAGGATAGAGGATAGGATAGGATAGAGGATAGGATAGAGGATAGGATAGAGGATAGGATAGAGGATAAGATAGGATAGAGGATAGGATAGGATAGAAGATAGGATAGGATAGAGGATAAGGAGGGATAGAGGATAGGATAGGATAGAGGATAGAATAGGATAGAGGATAGGATAGGATAGAGGATAGGATAGGATAGAGGATAGGATAGGATAGAGGATAGGATAGAGGATAGGCTAGAGGATAGGATAGAGGATAGGATAGGATAGAGGATAGGATAGGATAGAGGAAAGGATAGGATAGAGGATAGGATAGGATAGAGGATAGGATAGAGGATAGGATAGAGGATGGGATAGAGGATAGAATAGCATAGAGGATAGGATTGGATAGACGATAGGATGGGATAGACGATAGGATAGGATAGAGGATAAAATAGGATAGATGATAGGATAGGATAGAGGATAGGATAGGATAGAGGATAGGATAGGATAGAGGATAGGATAGGATAGAGGATAGGATACGATAGAGGATGGGATAGGATAGAGGATAGTATAGGATAGAGGATAGGATTGGATAGAGGATAGGATAGGATAGAGGATAGGATAGGATAGAGGATAGGATGGGATAGAGGATATGATAAGATAGAAGATAGGATAGGATGGAGGATAGGATTGGATAGAGGATAGGATAGGATAGAGGATAGGATAGAATAGAGGATAGGATAGGATAGAGGATAGGATAGGATAGAGGATATAATAGGATTGAGGAAAGGATAGGATAGAGGATTGGATATGATAGAGGATAGGATAGAGGATAGGATAGAATAGAGGATAGGATAGGATAGAGGATAGGATAGAGGATAACATAGGATACAGGATAGAACAGAGGATAGGATAGCGGATAGGATAGAGGATAGGATAGAGGATACGGTAGGATAGAGGATTGGATAGGATAGAGAATCTAATAGGATAGAGAATAGGATAGGATAGAGGATAGGATAGGATAGAGAATAGGATAGGGGATAGGATAGATGATAGGGTAGAGGATAGGATAGAATAGAGCATAGGATAATATAGAGGATAGGATAGGATAGAGGATAGGATAGGATAGAGGATAGGATAGGATAGAGGATACGATAGAATAGAGGATAGGATAGGATAAAGGATAGGATAGGATACATAATAGGATAGAGGATAGGATAGGATAGAGGATAGGATAGAGGATAGGATAGAGGATAGGATAGCGGATAGGATAGAGGATAGCATAGAGTATAGGATAGGATAGGGGATAGGATAGGATAGAGGATAGGATAGGATAGAGGGTAGAATGTGATAGAGGATAGCATAGGATAGAGGATAGGATAGGATAGATGATATTATAGGAAAGAGAATAGGATATGATGGAGGATTCGATATTATATAGGATAGGATAGGGGATTGGATAGGATAGAGGATAGGATAGGATAGTGGATAGTATATAATACAGTATAGGATAGGATTGAGGACAGGACGGGATAGATGATAGGATAGGATAGAGGAAAGGATAGGATAGAGTATTGGACAGGATAGAGGATAGGATAGAGGGTAGGATGGAGGAAAGGATAGGATAGAGTATAGGACAGGATACAGGATAGGATAGAGGATAGGATATGGATAGGATAGAGGATAGGATAGAGGATAGGATAGAGGATAGGATAGGATAGAGGACAGGCTAGAGGATCGGATAGAGGATAGGATAGGATAGAGGATAGGATAGAGGATAGGATAGGATAGAAGATCGGATAGAGGATAGGATAGGATAGAGGATAGGATAGAGGATAGGATAGAGGATAGGATAGAGGATTGGATAGGATACAGGATAGGATAGAGGATAGGATAGTATACAGGATAGGATAGAGGATAGGATAGAGGATAGGCTAGAGGATAGGATAGAGGATAGGATAGGATAGAGGATAGGATAGGATAGAGGAAAGGATAGGATAGAGGATAGGATAGGATAGAGGATAGGATAGAGGATAGGCTAGAGGATAGGATAGAGGATAGGATAGGATAGAGGATAGGATAGGATAGAGGAAAGGATAGGATAGAGGATAGGATAGGATAGAGGATAGGATAGAGGATAGGATAGAGGATGGGATAGAGGATAGAATAGCATAGAGGATAGGATTGAATAGACGATAGGATGGGATAGACGATAGGATAGGATAGAGGATAAAATAGGATAGATGATAGGATAGGATAGAGGATAGGATAGGATAGAGGATAGGATAGGATAGAGGATAGGATAGGATAGAGGATAGGATAGGATAGAGGATAGGATAGGATAGAGGGTAGGATAGGATAGAGGATAGGATAGGATAGAGGATAGGATAGGATAGAGGATAGGATAGGATAGGAAAGAGGATACGATAGGATAGAGGATAGGATAGGATAGAGGATAGGATAGGATAGAGGATAGGATAGGATAGAGGATAGGATAGGATAGAGGATAGGATAGGATAGCGGATAGGATAGGATAGAGGATAGGATAGGATAGAGGATAGGATAGGATAGAGGATAGGATAGGATAGAGGATAGGATAGGATAGAGGATAGTATAGGATAGAGGATAGAGGATAGGGTAGAGGATAGAGGATAGGATAGGATAGAGGATAGGATAGGATAGAGGATAGGATAGGATAGAGGATAGGATAGGATAGATGATAGGATAGAGGATAGGATAGAGGATAGGATAGAGGATAGGATAGGATAGAGGATAGGATAGAGGATAGGATCTGATAGAGGATAGGATAGGATAGAGGATAGTATAGGATAGAGGATAGGATAGAATAGAGGATAGGATAGGATAGAGGATAGGATAGGATAGAGGATAGGATAGGATAGAGGATAGGATAGGATAGAGGATAGGATAGAGGATAGGATAGGATTGAGGATAGGATAGAGGATAGGATAGGATAGAGGATAGGATAGGATAGAGGATCGGATAGAGGATAGGATAGGATAGAGGATAGGATAGAGGATCGGATAGAGGATAGGATAGATGATAGGAAAGGATAGAAGATCGGATAGAGGATAGGATAGGATAGAGGATAGGATAGAGGATAGGATAAGATACAGGATAGGATAGAGGATAGGATAGGATAGAGAATAGGATAGGATAGATGATATTATAGCAAAGAGGATAGGATAGGATAGAGGATACGATATTATGGGCTATATGGCAGGATGGAGGACACGATAGGATAGAGGAAAGGATAGGAAAGTGGATAGGATAGGATGGATGATAGGATAGAGGATAGGATAGGATAGAGGATAGTATAGGATAGAGGATAGGATAGAATAGAGGATAGGATAGGATAAAGGATAGGATAGGATACAGGATAGGATAGAGGATAGGATAGGATAGAGGATAGGATAGGATAGAGGATCGGATAGAGGATAGGATAGGATTGAGGATAGGATAGAGGATAGGATAGGATAGAGGATAGGATAGGATAGAGGATAGGATAGGATAGAGGATCGGATAGAGGATAGGATATGATAGAGGGTGGTATAGAGGATAGGATAGATGATTGGATAGGATAGAGGATCCGATAGAGGATAGGATAGGATAGAGGATCGGATAGAGGATAGGATCGGATAGAGGATAGGATAGGATAGAGGAAAGGATAGGATAGAGGATAGAATAGGTAATTGGATAGGATAGAGGATAGGATGAGGTAGAGGATAGTATAGGATAGAGGGTAGGATACGATAGAGGATAGGATAGGATAAAGGATAGGATAGGATAGAGGATAGAATAGGATAGAGGATAGGATAGGATAGAGGATAGGATAGGATAGATGATAGGATAGGATAGAGGCTAGGATAGAGGATAGGATAGAGGATAGGATAGGATAGAGGATAGGATAGGATAGAGGATAGGATAGGATAGAGGATAGGATAGGATAGAGGATAGGATAGAGGATTGGATATGATAGAGGGTGGTATAGAGGATAGGATAGATGATTGGATATTATAGTGGATCTGATAGAGGATAGGATAGGATAGAGGATCGGATATAGGATAGGATCGGATAGAGGATAGGATAGGATAGAGGAAAGGATAGGGTAGAGGATAGAATAGGTAATTGGATAGGATAGAGGATAGGATGAGGTAGAGGATAGTATAGGATAGAGGGTAGGATACGATAGAGGATAGGCTAGGATAAAGGATAGGATAGGATAGAGGATAGGATAGGATAGAGGCTAGGATAGAGGATAGGATAGAGGATAGGATAGGATAGAGGATAGGATAGAGGATAGGATAGAGGATAGGATAGGATAGAGGATAGGATAGGATAGAGGATAGGATAGGATGGAGGATAGGATAGGATAGAGGATATAATAGGATTGAGGAAAGGATAGGATAGAGGATAGGATAGGATAGAGGATAGGATAGAGGATAGGATAGAGGATAGGATAGAGGATAAAATAGGATAGATGATAGGATAGGATAGAGGATAGGATAGGATAGAGGATAGGATAGGGTAGAGGATTGGATAGGATAGAGGATAGGATAGGATGGAAGATAGGATAGGATAGAGGATAGGATAGGATGGAGGATAGGATAGGATAGAGGATAGGATAGGATAGAGGATAGGATAGGATAGAGGATAGGATAGGATAGAGGATAGGATAGGATAGATGATAGGATAGGATACAGGATAGGATAGGATAGAGGATCGGATAGAGGATAGGATAGAATAGAGGATAGGATAGGATAGATGAAAGGATAGGATAGAGGATAGGATAGGATAGAGGATAGGATAGGATAGAATATAGGATAGGATAGAGGATAGGATAGAGGATAGGATAGAGGATAGGATAGGATAGAGGATAGGATAGGATGGAGGATAGGATTGGATAGAGGATAGGATATGATAGAGGATAGGATTGGATAGAGGATAGTATACGATAGAGGATAGGATAGGATGGAGGATAGGATAAGATAGAGGATAGGAAAGGAGAGAGGATAGGATGTGATAGAAGATAGGACAGGATAGATGGTAGGATACCGTAGAGGATAGGATAGGATAGAGGATAGTATACGATAGAGGATAGGATAGGATGGAGGATAGGATGTGGTAGAGGATATGATAAGATAGAAGATAGGATAGGATAGAGGATAGGATAGGATAAATGATAGGATAGGATAGAGGATACGATATTATGGGCTATATGGCAGGATGGAGGACACGATACGATAGAGGAAAGGATAGGAAAGTGGATAGGATAGGATGGATTATAGGATAGAGGATAGGATAGAGGATTGGATAGGATAGAGGATATTATAGGATAGAGAATAGGATAGGATAGAGGATAGGATAGGATAGAGGATAGGATAGGATAGAGTATAGGATAGGATAGAGGAAAGGATAGGATAGAGGATTGGATATGATAGAGGATAGGGTAGAGGATAGGATAGAATAGAGGATAGGATAGGATAGAGGATAGGATAGAATAGAGGATAGGATAGGATAAAGGATAGGATAGGATAGAGGATAGGATAGGATAGAGGATAGGATAGAGGATAGGATAGGATACAGGATAGGACAGAGGATAGGATAGCGGATAGGATAGAGGATAGGATAGAGGATACGGTAGGATAGAGGATTGGATAGGATAGAGAATCTAATAGGATAGAGAATAGGATAGGATAGAGGATAGGATAGGATAGAGAATAGGATAGAGGATAGGATAGAGGATAGGGTAGAGGATAGGATAGAATAGAGCATAGGATAATATAGAGGATAGGATAGGATAGAGGATAGGATAGGATAGAGGATAGGATAGGATAGAGGATAGGATAGAATAGAGGATAGGATAGGATAAAGGATAGGATAGGATACATAATAGGATAGAGGATAGGATAGGATAGAGGATAGGATAGAGGATAGGATAGAGGATAGGATAGCGGATAGGATAGAGGATAGCATAGAGTATAGGATAGGATAGGGGATAGGATAGGATAGAGGATAGGATAGGATAGAGGGTAGAATGTGATAGAGGATAGCATAGGATAGAGGATAGGATAGGATAGATGATATTATAGGAAAGAGAATAGGATATGATGGAGGATTCGATATTATATAGGATAGGATAGGGGATTGGATAGGATAGAGGATAGGATAGGATAGTGGATAGTATATAATACAGTATAGGATAGGATTGAGGACAGGACGGGATAGATGATAGGATAGGATAGAGGAAAGGATAGGATAGAGTATTGGACAGGATAGAGGATAGGATAGAGGGTAGGATGGAGGAAAGGATAGGATAGAGAATAGGACAGGATACAGGATAGGATAGAGGATAGGATATGGATAGGATAGAGGATAGGATAGAAGATAGGATAGAGGATAGGATAGGATAGAGGACAGGCTAGAGGATCGGATAGAGGATAGGATAGGATAGAGGATAGGATAGAGGATAGGATAGGATAGAAGATCGGATAGAGGATAGGATAGGATAGAGGATAGGATAGAGGATAGGATAGAGGATAGGATAGAGGATTGGATAGGATAGAGGATAGGATAGAATAGAGGATAGGATAGGATAGAGGATAGGATAGGATAGAGGATATAATAGGATTGAGGAAAGGATAGGATAGAGGATTGGATATGATAGAGGATAGGGTAGAGTATAGGATAGAATAGAGGATAGGATAGGATAGAGGATAGGATAGAATAGAGGATAGGATAGGATAAAGGATAGGATAGGATAGAGGATAGGATAGGATAGAGGATAGGATAGAGGATAGGATAGGATACAGGATAGGACAGAGGATAGGATAGCGGATAGGATAGAGGATAGGATAGAGGATACGGTAGGATAGAGGATTGGATAGGATAGAGAATCTAATAGGATAGAGAATAGGATAGGATAGAGGATAGGATAGGATAGAGAATAGGATAGAGGATAGGATAGAGGATAGGGTAGAGGATAGGATAGAATAGAGCATAGGATAATATAGAGGATAGGATAGGATAGAGGATAGGATAGGATAGAGGATAGGATAGGATAGAGGATAGGATAGAATAGAGGATAGGATAGGATAAAGGATAGGATAGGATACATAATAGGAGAGAGGATAGGATAGGATAGAGGATAGGATAGAGGATAGGATAGAGGATAGGATAGCGGATAGGATAGAGGATAGCATAGAGTATAGGATAGGATAGGGGATAGGATAGGATAGAGGATAGGATAGGATAGAGGGTAGAATGTGATAAGGGATAGCATAGGATAGAGGATAGGATAGGATAGATGATATTATAGGAAAGAGAATAGGATATGATGGAGGATTCGATATTATATAGGATAGGATAGGGGATTGGATAGGATAGAGGATAGGATAGGATAGTGGATAGTATATAATACAGTATAGGATAGGATTGAGGACAGGACGGGATAGATGATAGGATAGGATAGAGGAAAGGATAGGATAGAGTATTGGACAGGATAGAGGATAGGATAGAGGGTAGGATGGAGGAAAGGATAGGATAGAGAATAGGACAGGATACAGGATAGGATAGAGGATAGGATATGGATAGGATAGAGGATAGGATAGAGGATAGGATAGAGGATAGGATAGGATAGAGGACAGGCTAGAGGATCGGATAGAGGATAGGATAGGATAGAGGATAGGATAGAGGATAGGATAGGATAGAAGATCGGATAGAGGATAGGATAGGATAGAGGATAGGATAGAGGATAGGATAGAGGATAGGATAGAGGATTGGATAGGATACAGGATAGGATAGAGGATAGGATAGGATACAGGATACGATAGAGGATAGGATAGAGGATAGGATAGAGGATAAGGAGGGATAGAGGATAGGATAGGATAGAGGATAGAATAGGATAGAGGATAGGATAGGATAGAGGATAGGATAGGATAGAGGATAGGATAGGATAGAGGATAGGATAGGATGGAGGATAGGATAGGATAGAGGATATAATAGGATTGAGGAAAGGATAGGATAGAGGATAGGATAGGATAGAGGATAGGATAGAGGATAGGATAGAGGATAGGATAGAGGATAAAATAGGATAGATGATAGGATAGGATAGAGGATAGGATAGGATAGAGGATAGGATAGGGTAGAGGCTTGGATAGGATAGAGGATAGGATAGGATAGAGGATAGGATAGGATAGAGGATAGGATAGGATAGAGGATAGGATAGACGAAAGGATAGGAAAGTGGATAGGATAGGATGGATGATAGGATAGAGGATAGGATAGAGGATTGGATAGGATAGAGGATAGTATAGGATGGAAGATAGGATAGGATAGAGGATAGGATAGGATGGAGGATAGGATAGGATAGAGGATAGGATAGGATAGAGGATAGGATAGGATAGAGGATAGGATAGGATAGAGGATAGGATAGGATAGATGATAGGATAGGATACAGGATAGGATAGGATAGAGGATCGGATAGAGGATAGGATAGGATAGAGAATAGGATAGGATAGATGAAAGGATAGGATAGAGGATAGGATAGGATAGAGGATAGGATAGGATAGAATATAGGATAGGATAGAGGATAGGATAGAGGATAGGATAGAGGATAGGATAGGATAGAGGATAGGATAGGATGGAGGATAGGATTGGATAGAGGATAGGATATGATAGAGGATAGGATTGGATAGAGGATAGTATACGATAGAGGATAGGATAGGATGGAGGATAGGATAAGATAGAGGATAGGAAAGGAGAGAGGATAGGATGTGATAGAAGATAGGACAGGATAGATGGTAGGATACCGTAGAGGATAGGATAGGATAGAGGATAGTATACGATAGAGGATAGGATAGGATGGAGGATAGGATGTGGTAGAGGATATGATAAGATAGAAGATAGGATAGGATAGAGGATAGGATAGGATAAATGATAGGATAGGATAGAGGATACGATATTATGGGCTATATGGCAGGATGGAGGACACGATAGGATAGAGGAAAGGATAGGAAAGTGGATAGGATAGGATGGATTATAGGATAGAGGATAGGATAGAGGATTGGATAGGATAGAGGATATTATAGGATAGAGAATAGGATAGGATAGAGGATAGGATAGGATAGAGGATAGTATAGGATAGAGGATAGGATAGGATAGAGGATAGCATATTATAGAGGCATAGGATAGGATAGAGGATAGGATGGGATAGAGGATATGATAAGATAGAAGATAGGATAGGATAGAGGATAGGATAGGATAGAGTATAGGATAGGATAGAGGATAGGATAGGAAAGATGGTAGGATACAGTAGGGGATAGGATAGGATAGAGGATAGTATAGGATAGAGGATAGGATAGGATGGAGGATAGGATGGGATAGAGGATATGCCAAGATAGAAGATAGGATAGGATAGAGGATAGGATAGGATAGAGGATAGGATACGATAGAGGATGGGATAGGATAGAGGATAGTATAGGATAGAGGATAGGATTGGATAGAGGATAGGATAGGATAGAGGATAGGATAGGATAGAGGATAGGATGGGATAGAGGATATGATAGGATAGAGGATAGGATAGAATAGAGGATAGGATAGGATAAAGGATAGGATAGGATAGAGGATAGGATAGGATAGAGGATAGGATAGAGGATAGGATAGGATACAGGATAGGACAGAGGATAGGATAGCGGATAGGATAGAGGATAGGATAGAGGATACGGTAGGATAGAGGATTGGATAGGATAGAGAATCTAATAGGATAGAGAATAGGATAGGATAGAGGATAGGATAGGATAGAGAATAGGATAGAGGATAGGATAGAGGATAGGGTAGAGGATAGGATAGAATAGAGCATAGGATAATATAGAGGATAGGATAGGATAGAGGATAGGATAGGATAGAGGATAGGATAGGATAGAGGATAGGATAGAATAGAGGATAGGATAGGATAAAGGATAGGATAGGATACATAATAGGATAGAGGATAGGATAGGATAGAGGATAGGATAGAGGATAGGATAGAGGATAGGATAGCGGATAGGATAGAGGATAGCATAGAGTATAGGATAGGATAGGGGATAGGATAGGATAGAGGATAGGATAGGATAGAGGGTAGAATGTGATAGAGGATAGCATAGGATAGAGGATAGGATAGGATAGATGATATTATAGGAAAGAGAATAGGATATGATGGAGGATTCGATATTATATAGGATAGGATAGGGGATTGGATAGGATAGAGGATAGGATAGGATAGTGGATAGTATATAATACAGTATAGGATAGGATTGAGGACAGGACGGGATAGATGATAGGATAGGATAGAGGAAAGGATAGGATAGAGTATTGGACAGGATAGAGGATAGGATAGAGGGTAGGATGGAGGAAAGGATAGGATAGAGTATAGGACAGGATACAGGATAGGATAGAGGATAGGATATGGATAGGATAGAGGATAGGATAGAGGATAGGATAGAGGATAGGATAGGATAGAGGACAGGCTAGAGGATCGGATAGAGGATAGGATAGGATAGAGGATAGGATAGAGGATAGGATAGAGGATAGGATAGGATAGAAGATCGGATAGAGGATAGGATAGGATAGAGGATAGGATAGAGGATAGGATAGAGGATAGGATAGAGGATTGGATAGGATACAGGATAGGATAGAGGATAGGATAGGATACAGGATAGGATAGAGGATAGGATAGAGGATAGGATAGAGGATAAGGAGGGATAGAGGATAGGATAGGATAGAGGATAGAATAGGATAGAGGATAGGATAGGATAGAGGATAGGATAGGATAGAGGATAGGATAGGATAGAGGATAGGATAGGATGGAGGATAGGATAGGATAGAGGATATAATAGGATTGAGGAAAGGATAGGATAGAGGATAGGATAGGATAGAGGATAGGATAGAGGATAGGATAGAGGATAGGATAGAGGATAAAATAGGATAGATGATAGGATAGGATAGAGGATAGGATAGGATAGAGGATAGGATAGGGTAGAGGCTTGGATAGGATAGAGGATAGGATAGGATAGAGGATAGGATAGGATAGAGGATAGGATAGGATAGAGGATAGGATAGACGAAAGGATAGGAAAGTGGATAGGATAGGATGGATGATAGGATAGAGGATAGGATAGAGGATTGGATAGGATAGAGGATAGTATAGGATGGAAGATAGGATAGGATAGAGGATAGGATAGGATGGAGGATAGGATAGGATAGAGGATAGGATAGGATAGAGTATAGGATAGGATAGAGGGTAGGATAGGATAGATGATAGGATAGGATACAGGATAGGATAGGATAGAGGATCGGATAGAGGATAGGATAGGATAGAGGATAGGATAGGATAGATGAAAGGATAGGATAGAGGATAGGATAGGATAGAGGATAGGATAGGATAGAATATAGGATAGGATAGAGGATAGGATAGAGGATAGGATAGAGGATAGGATAGGATAGAGGATAGGATAGGATGGAGGATAGGATTGGATAGAGGATAGGATATGATAGAGGATAGGATTGGATAGAGGATAGTATACGATAGAGGATAGGATAGGATGGAGGATAGGATAAGATAGAGGATAGGAAAGGAGAGAGGATAGGATGTGATAGAAGATAGGACAGGATAGATGGTAGGATACCGTAGAGGATAGGATAGGATAGAGGATAGTATACGATAGAGGATAGGATAGGATGGAGGATAGGATGTGGTAGAGGATATGATAAGATAGAAGATAGGATAGGATAGAGGATAGGATAGGATAAATGATAGGATAGGATAGAGGATACGATATTATGGGCTATATGGCAGGATGGAGGACACGATAGGATAGAGGAAAGGATAGGAAAGTGGATAGGATAGGATGGATTATAGGATAGAGGATAGGATAGAGGATTGGATAGGATAGAGGATATTATAGGATAGAGAATAGGATAGGATAGAGGATAGGATAGGATAGAGGATAGTATAGGATAGAGTATAGGATACGATACAGGATAGGATAAGATAGAGGATAGGATAGGATAGAGGATAGGATAGGATACAGGATAGGATAGGATAGAGGATCGGATAGAGGATAGGATAGGATAGAGGATAGGATAGGATAGAGGATAGGTTAGGAAAGAGGATAGTATACTATAGAGGACAAGATAGGATGGAGGATAGGATGGGATAGAGGATAGGATAAGATAGAGGATAGGATAGGATAGAGGATAGGATAGGATGGAGGATAGGATTGGATAGAGGATAGGATATGATAGAGGATAGGATTGGATAGAGGATAGGATACGATAGAGGATAGGATAGGATGGAGGATAGGATAAGATAGAGGATAGGAAAGGAGAGAGGATAGGATGTGATAGAAGATAGGACAGGATAGAGGGTAGGATACCGTAGAGGATAGGATAGGATAGAGGATAGTATACGATAGAGGATAGGATAGGATGGAGGATAGGATGGGGTAGAGGATATGATAAGATAGAAGATAGGATAGGATAGAGGATAGGATACGATAGAGGATAGGATAGGATAGAGGATCGGCTAAGATAGAGGATAGGATAGGATAGAGGATAGGATATGATGGAGGATAGGTTGGGATAGAGGATACGATAAGATAGAGGATAGGATAGGACAGAGGATAGGATATGATAGAAGATAGGGTAGGATAGATGGTAGGATACAGTAGGGGATAGGATAGGATAGAGGATAGTATAGGATAGAGGATAGGATAGGATGGAGGATAGGATGGGATAGAGGATATGCCAAGATAGAAGATAGCATAGGATAGAGGATAGGATAGGATAGAGGGTAGGATAGGATAGAGGATAGGGTAGGATAGAGGATAGCATATTATAGAGGCATAGGATAGGATAGAGGATAGGATGGGATAGAGGATATGATAAGATAGAAGATAGGATAGGATAGAGGATAGGATAGGATAGAGTATAGGATAGGATAGAGGATAGGATAGGATAGAGGATAGTATAGGATAGAGGATAGGATAGGATGGAGGATATGATAAGATAGAAGATAGGATAGGATGGAGGATAGGATTGGATAGAGGATAGGATAGGATAGAGGATAGGATAGAATAGAGGATAGGATAGGATAGAGGATAGGATAGGATAGAGGATATAGTAGGATTGAGGAAAGGATAGGATAGAGGATTGGATATGATAGAGGATAGGATAGAGGATAGGATAGAATAGAGGATAGGATAGGATAGAGGATAGGATAGAATAGAGGATAGGATAGGATAAAGGATGGGATAGGATAGAGGATAGGATAGGATAGAGGATAGGATAGAGGATAGGATAGGATACAGGATAGGACAGAGGATAGGATAGCGGATAGGATAGAGGATAGGATAGAGGATACGGTAGGATAGAGGATTGGATAGGATAGAGAATCTAATAGGATAGAGAATAGGATAGGATAGAGGATAGGATAGGATAGAGAATAGGATAGAGGATTGGATAGAGGATAGGGTAGAGGATAGGATAGAATAGAGCATAGGATAATATAGAGGATAGGATAGGATAGAGGATAGGATAGGATAGAGGATAGGATAGGATAGAGGATAGGATAGAGGATAGGATAGAGGATAGGATAGCGGATAGGATAGAGGATAGCATAGAGTATAGGATAGGATAGGGGATAGGATAGGATAGAGGATAGGATAGGATAGAGGGTAGAATGTGATAGAGGATAGCATAGGATAGAGGATAGGATAGGATAGATGATATTATAGGAAAGAGAATAGGATATGATGGAGGATTCGATATTATATAGGATAGGATAGGGGATTGGATAGGATAGAGGATAGGATAGGATAGTGGATAGTATATAATACAGTATAGGATAGGATTGAGGACAGGACGGGATAGATGATAGGATAGGATAGAGGAAAGGATAGGATAGAGTATTGGACAGGATAGAGGATAGGATAGAGGGTAGGATGGAGGAAAGGATAGGATAGAGTATAGGACAGGATACAGGATAGGATAGAGGATAGGATATGGATAGGATAGAGGATAGGATAGAGGATAGGATAGAGGATAGGATAGGATAGAGGACAGGCTAGAGGATCGGATAGAGGATAGGATAGGATAGAGGATAGGATAGAGGATAGGATAGGATAGAATATCGGATAGAGGATAGGATAGGATAGAGGATAGGATAGAGGATAGGATAGAGGATAGGATAGAGGATTGGATAGGATACAGGATAGGATAGAGGATAGGATAGGATACAGGATAGGATAGAGGATAGGATAGAGGATAGGATAGAGGATAGGATAGAGGATAGGATAGAGGATAGGATAGTGGATAGGATAGAGGATAGGATAGGATAGAGGATAGGATAGAGGATCGGATAGAGGATAGAATAGAGGATAGGATAGAGGAAAGGATAGGATAGAGGATAGGATAGGATAGAGGATAGGATAGAGGATAGGATAGAGGATAGGATAGAGGATTGGATAGGATACAGGTTAGGATAGAGGATAGGATAGGATAGAGAATAGGATAGGATAGATGCTATTATAGCAAAGAGGATAGGATAGGATAGAGGATAGGATAGGATAGAGGATAGGATAGGATAGAGGATAGGATAGGATAGAGGATAGGATAGGATAGAGGATAGGATAGAGGAAAGGATGGGAAAGTGGATAGGATAGGATGGATGATAGGATAGAGGATAGGATAGAGGATTGGATAGGATACAGGATAGTATAGGATGGAAGATAGGATATATTAGAGGATAGGATAGGATAGAGGATAGGATACGATAGAGGATAGGATAGAGGATAGGATAGGATAGAGGATCGGATAGGGGATAGGATAGGATAGAGGATAGGATAGGATAGAGGATAGGATAGGATAGAGGATAGGATAGGATAGAGGATAGGATAGGATAGAGGATAGGATAGGATAGATGATAGGATACGATAGAGGATAGGATAGGATAGACGATGGGATAGGATAGAGGATACAATAGGATAGAGGATAGGATAGGATAGAGGATAGGATAGGATAGAGAATAGGATAGGATAGATGATATTATAGCAAAGAGGATAGGATAGGATAGAGGATACGATATTATGGGCTATATGGCAGGATGGAGGACACGATAGGATAGAGGAAAGGATAGGATAGAGGATAGGATAGGATAGAGGATAGGATAGGATAGAGGATAGGATAGGATACAGGATAGGATAGGATAGAGGATAGGATAGGATAGAGGATATAATAGGATTGAGGAAAGGATAGGATAGAGGATATGATAGAGGATAGGATAGAATAGAGGATAGGATAGGATAGAGGATAGGATAGAGGATAGGATAGAGGATAGGATAGAGGATTGGATAGGATACAGGATAGGATAGAGGATAGGATAGGATAGAGAATAGGATAGGATAGATGCTATTATAGCAAAGAGGATAGGATAGGATAGAGGATACGATATTATGGGCTATATGGCAGGATGGAGGACACGATAGGATAGAGGAAAGGATAGGAAAGTGGATAGGATAGGATGGATGATAGGATAGAGGATAGGATAGAGGATTGGATAGGATGGAGGATATTATAGGATAGAGAATAGGATAGGATAGAGGATAGGATAGGATAGAGGATAGGGTAGAGGATAGGGTAGAGGATAGGATAGAGGATAGGATAGTTGATAGGATAGAGGATAGGATAGAGGATAGGATAGAGGACAGGATAGAATAGAGGATAGGATAATAGAGAGGATAGGATAGGATAGAGGATAGGATAGGATACAGGATAGTATAGGATGGAAGATAGGATATAATAGAGGATAGGATAGGATAGAGGATAGGATAGGATAGAGGATAGGATACGATAGAGGATAGGATAGAGGATAGGATAGGATAGAGGATCGGATAGAGGATAGGATAGGATAGAGGATAGGATAGAGGATAGGATAGGATAGAAGATCGGATAGAGGATAGGATAGGATAGAGGATAGGATAGAGGATAGGATAGAGGATAGGATAGGATAGAGGGTAGGATAGGATAGAGGATAGGATAGGATAGAGGATAGGATGGGATAGAGGATAGGATAGGATAGAGGATAGGATAGGATAGATGATAGGATACGATAGAGGATAGGATAGGATAGACGATGGGATAGGATAGAGGATACAATAGGATAGAGGATAGGATAGGATAGGTGAGAGGATAGGATAGAGAATAGGATAGGATAGATGATATTATAGCAAAGAGGATAGGATAGGATAGAGGATACGATATTATGGGCTATATGGCAGGATGGAGGACACGATAGGATAGAGGAAAGGATAGGAAAGTGGATAGGATAGGATGGATGATACTATAGAGGATAGGATAGAGGATATTATAGGATGGAGAATAGGATAGGATAGAGGATAGGATAGGATAGAGGATAGGGTAGAGGATAGGGTAGAGGATAGAATAGAGGATAGGATAGTTGATAGGATAGAGGATAGGATAGTTGATAGGATAGAGGATAGGATAGAGGATAGTATAGAATAGAGGATAGGATAGGATACAGGATAGGATAGGATAGAGGATAGGATAGGATAGAGGATATAATAGGATTGAGGAAAGGATAGGATAGAGGATAGGATAGAGGATAGGATAGAATAGAGGATAGGATAGGATAGAGGATAGGATAGAATAGAGGATAGGATAGGATAGAGGATAGGATAGGATAGAGGATAGGATAGAATAGAGGATAGGATAGGATAAAGGATAGGACAGGATACATAATAGGATAGAGGATAGGATAGGATAGAGGATAGGATAGAGGATTGGATAGAGGATAGGATAGAGGATAGGATAGCGGATAGGATAGATGATAGCATAGAGGATAGGATAGGATAGGGGATAGGATAGGATAGATGATATTATACGATAGAGAATAGGATATGATGGAGGATTCGATATTATATAGGATAGGATAGGGGATTGGATAGGATAGAGGATAGGATAGGATAGTGGATAGTATATAATAAAGTATAGGATAGGATTGAGGACAGGACGGGATAGATGATATCATAGGATAGAGGAAAGGATAGGATAGAGTATTGGACAGGATAGAGGATAGGATAGAGGGTAGGATGGAGGAAAGGATAGGATAGAGTATAGGACAGGATACAGGATAGGATAGAGGATATGATAGAGGATAGGATAGAGGATAGGATAGAGGATAGGATAGAGGATAGGATAGAGGATAGGATAGGATAGAGGATAGGATAGAGGATCGGATAGAGGATAGGATAGGATAGAGGATAGGATAGAGGATAGGATAGGATAGAAGATCGGATAGAGGATAGGATAGGATAGAGGATAGGATAGAGGATAGGATAGAGGATAGGATAGAGGATTGGATAGGATACAGGATAGGATAGAGGATAGGATAGGATAGAGAATAGGATAGGATAGATGCTATTATAGCAAAGAGGATAGGATAGGATAGAGGATAGGGTAGAGGATAGGGTAGAGGATAGGATAGAGGATAGGATAGTTGATAGGATAGAGGATAGGATAGAGGATAGGATAGAGGACAGGATAGAATAGAGGATAGGATAATAGAGAGGATAGGATAGGATAGAGGATAGGATAGGATACAGGATAGTATAGGATGGAAGATAGGATATAATAGAGGATAGGATAGGATAGAGGATAGGATAGGATAGAGGATAGGATACGATAGAGGATAGGATAGAGGATAGGATAGGATAGAGGATCGGATAGAGGATAGGATAGGATAGAGGATAGGATAGAGGATAGGATAGGATAGAAGATCGGATAGAGGATAGGATAGGATAGAGGATAGGATAGAGGATAGGATAGAGGATAGGATAGGATAGAGGGTAGGATAGGATAGAGGATAGGATAGGATAGAGGATAGGATGGGATAGAGGATAGGATAGGATAGAGGATAGGATAGGATAGATGATAGGATACGATAGAGGATAGGATAGGATAGACGATGGGATAGGATAGAGGATACAATAGGATAGAGGATAGGATAGGATAGGTGAGAGGATAGGATAGAGAATAGGATAGGATAGATGATATTATAGCAAAGAGGATAGGATAGGATAGAGGATACGATATTATGGGCTATATGGCAGGATGGAGGACACGATAGGATAGAGGAAAGGATAGGAAAGTGGATAGGATAGGATGGATGATACTATAGAGGATAGGATAGAGGATATTATAGGATGGAGAATAGGATAGGATAGAGGATAGGATAGGATAGAGGATAGGGTAGAGGATAGGGTAGAGGATAGAATAGAGGATAGGATAGTTGATAGGATAGAGGATAGGATAGTTGATAGGATAGAGGATAGGATAGAGGATAGTATAGAATAGAGGATAGGATAGGATACAGGATAGGATAGGATAGAGGATAGGATAGGATAGAGGATATAATAGGATTGAGGAAAGGATAGGATAGAGGATAGGATAGAGGATAGGATAGAATAGAGGATAGGATAGGATAGAGGATAGGATAGAATAGAGGATAGGATAGGATAGAGGATAGGATAGGATAGAGGATAGGATAGAATAGAGGATAGGATAGGATAAAGGATAGGACAGGATACATAATAGGATAGAGGATAGGATAGGATAGAGGATAGGATAGAGGATTGGATAGAGGATAGGATAGAGGATAGGATAGCGGATAGGATAGATGATAGCATAGAGGATAGGATAGGATAGGGGATAGGATAGGATAGATGATATTATACGATAGAGAATAGGATATGATGGAGGATTCGATATTATATAGGATAGGATAGGGGATTGGATAGGATAGAGGATAGGATAGGATAGTGGATAGTATATAATAAAGTATAGGATAGGATTGAGGACAGGACGGGATAGATGATATCATAGGATAGAGGAAAGGATAGGATAGAGTATTGGACAGGATAGAGGATAGGATAGAGGGTAGGATGGAGGAAAGGATAGGATAGAGTATAGGACAGGATACAGGATAGGATAGAGGATATGATAGAGGATAGGATAGAGGATAGGATAGAGGATAGGATAGAGGATAGGATAGAGGATAGGATAGGATAGAGGATAGGATAGAGGATCGGATAGAGGATAGGATAGGATAGAGGATAGGATAGAGGATAGGATAGGATAGAAGATCGGATAGAGGATAGGATAGGATAGAGGATAGGATAGAGGATAGGATAGAGGATAGGATAGAGGATTGGATAGGATACAGGATAGGATAGAGGATAGGATAGGATAGAGAATAGGATAGGATAGATGCTATTATAGCAAAGAGGATAGGATAGGATAGAGGATATGTTAAGAATGTATGTATTAAGAGATCTCCTATTTGAATGAGAAAGACTCGCGCGCTTCTCCGTAATTATGATAAGAGGGGATGCGTTACGCCTATTGGCTCGAGCGATTCGCGAGGAACCGACCGCACCTTCAGTCCGGTATGAATACGTGTACAAGGCAGTCGCTTTATCAATGTACTTCTCCTTTTGATCTATCATCTGTATTTATCTGCTTTCTTATATTAAAACTTTTCTTGATACTCTGTGCTGCAAAACTCTTCACCAATATAACCGCAACAGGTTATGGGCCCAGGCTTGCTTTAAGTCAGTTTATCGAGTAAGAAAGTTAGTGCAGTTGAAAATGGAATCTACGCAGTTAAAGATCGAGAAACTTCGAGACAAGGACAACTGGCATCAATGGCGGTTCATTGTTCGCACGTTATTGGAAAATGAAGTTGATCTCCTGGACGTGTGCGAAGGTAGGCTAACACGACCGAAGGATGGTGGTGTTAATGCTCTTGAAAAAATCGATCAATTTGATAAAGCGGATAGAGCTGCTCGAAGATTAATCGTTACGACGATTGAGAAGAAGCCACTAACTCTTCTATTTAACTGTACCACCGCAAGGGAGATGTGGAAAAGACTCAACGCAGTATACGACATGAAATCAGATGAGAATCTGTCGTTGATTCAAAAACAATTTTATGAATACGAATGGGACTGCAATGAGGATGTTGCGCATAATTTGGCGAAGCTGGATCAGCTTGCGACCAAGATGAAGAGCCTAGGTGGCGAAATTCCGGACTCAATGTTACTATCACGTGCTTTAACAAGTTTACCATCAAAATTTAACCACTTTCATAGTGCGTGGGACTCAGTCGACGATTCGAGAAAGACGTTGGAAAATTTAACGGCACGTTTAATGTCTGAAGAAGCACGACTGCAAAAACAAGACACAATGGATACAAGGTCAGTCGCTTTGATGGTAAACACGAATGGCAAAGGACGTTCAAGATGTAACGGCTCTAACAAGCCGTTTCAAGGTGCGCAAATAGTGAAGAAGAAAGTGCCTATTTGCTATACATGCGGTTTAAGAGGTCATGTTAAGAAGGATTGTGTTGGCTGTTATTCCTGTGGATCGAAGGGTCATCTCAAGAAGAATTGTCCAAAACAAGGAGAACGTTCGAGTTCGCGAGAAGGAGCAGAATATGTGGGAAATGATTCGACCGTGCGACAAGCGTTCGTCGGGAGCAGTGACGGTGCTGCGGAGGGCGACAGCTGGTTGATCGACTCAGGTGCAACGGATCACATGTCGAAAAGAAGAGACTGGTTTTGCGATTATGAGAACTTTAAAATACCGGTAATGATTAGGTTAGGAAATGGAGACGAGACTCCTGCTTATGGTAAAGGGAATATAGAGGTAGAAATGTTTGTTGATGGGTGCCGAATGCCAGGTATGATATACGATGTGTTATATGTTCCGAGACTCAAACGAAATTTATTTTCTGTAAAGGTAGCTGCTAAGAAAGGTATAGATTTTTCTTTGAGAGAATATGGTCAGCGTTTTGTGTTGACGCGCAATGAGGTGACAATAGCGACCGGCTCGGAGAGCGGCGGCTTATACAAACTCAACATGCGTGTTGTTTTTCAGAAGGAAGTGTATACAGTCGATAAGAGCGATGCTGATTGTACCCTACAACTATGGCATGAGCGACTTTGTCATCAGGACAAGAGACATGTGAAAGGTTTTTTGCGTAGCATAGGCGTTGATGTTCCAGAGTCTGACAGTTTTTGTGAAGGCTGTGCGTATGGCAAGCATCACAGGTCGAGTTTCCATGAGAGAGTCGAAAGAGCTACAAAAGTACGTGAAGCGATACACACCGATGTATGCGGACCCATGCAACAGGAATCCCTTGGTAAAAGGCGGTATTTATTAACTTTTAAAGATGAGTTTTCAAGTTTTCGAACAGTTTACTTCTTGCGAGAAAAATCAGAGGTTTCTGAGAAGATAAAGGTTTTTTGTAATGAAATCAAAAATCGATTCGGAGAAAATGTAAAAGAAATCCATAGCGATGGAGGTACCGAATATGTTAATAAGGAGGTAAGGTGTTTTCTAGAGGCTGAAGGTATTAAACATACCGTAAATGTTGCGTACACGCCGCAACAGAATGGCGTTGCAGAGCGGGAAAATCGCATTCTTGTTGAAGCTGCACGTTCGATGATTTATGCAAAATCAGACTTGCCTCTGTTTCTGTGGGCTGAAGCGTTAAATACGGCAGCGTATGTACTTAATCGAACAGGTCCCACAAAGTTACCAGGTAAAACTCCTTATGAGTTATGGTTTGGAAAACCGGCGAATGTAAGTAACTTAAAAATTTTCGGAACCGAGTGTTTTATTCATGTACCAATCGAAAAGCGTAGGAAGCTTGATAAGAAGTCTGTAAAAGGCGTTCTTGTAGGTTACATTGAAAATTGCAAGGGCTATAGAGTATTCGTGTCTAGTTTGAGAGATGTTATTTTAAGTCGAGATGTTCTGTTTAAGGCAGAGACGATTATCCCACAACAAGCCAAAATAAATATTCAGGGAGAGCATGTAGCTGCAAGTAATTCGGAAATAGAAAGTGATGTCGAATCTTTCCGGAGTGTGTATTCCGACGATGAGAAGTCAGATGAGCTAGAAGCACCCTTGCAGTCTTCAAGTGTAGGTAACTCCAATACGAGGGAATTGCGAGATAGAACTAAGATTAAACAAACAGATTTTTATGGTTGTCCACTTACTTATTTGTCGGAAGCTTTACCTTCGAATTATAATGATGCCATTAAGTCACTGTATCGGGACAAATGGAAAGGAGCGATGCAAGAAGAGATGAATTCGTTAAAGGATAATAGAACTTGGATACTTGTAGAAAAGCCGGAAGGGCACAAAGTTATTAATAATCGATGGGTTTTTACTAAGAAACTAAATCCAGATGGTAGTGAGCGTTATAAGGCACGTTTAGTCATAAAAGGGTGTTCGCAAGTCGAAGGAATTGATTATACAGAAACCTTTAGCCCTGTTTTGCGGTTTGACACAGTGAGAGTTTTATTATGTATTGCAGCGCGTGATGGTTTGCATCTAGCTCAATTCGATGTTAAAACTGCTTTCTTGTACGGAACTCTTAAAGAGGATATATACATGAAACAACCAGATGGTTTTCATGATGGTACTACGCGGGTTTGCAAATTGTTAAAAAGTCTATATGGGCTCAAGCAAGCACCAAGGTGCTGGACGGAACATTTTGCTAAATTTCTCGAAGATTTCGGTTTTCTTAAGTGCTCAGCTGACCCATGTTTTTATGTTTATAAAAGGGGGAACGAAAGAATACTTCTTGGTATTTATGTAGATGATGGGCTGTTGGCTGCAACAAACGAAAATCTTTTGGATAAGTTTTTGAATCAATTATGTAAACGGTTTGAAGTTACCAGCACGAAGGATGTTAACCTCTTCCTTGGTTTAGAAATTCATAAATTGGACAATGGCTCCTTTTTTATAAGTCAGGAAAAATATGCAAATAAGGTTTTAGAGAAGTTCAATTTAAGTAATGCCAATAGTGTGTCAACACCTATAGATGTTGGATGGGATTCATCTGTTTCCGGAAAAGAAAGTAATCCAGTACCGTACAGGGAAGCTGTAGGAAATCTTATGTTTTTACAGGTTGTTAGTAGACCAGATATTAGCTTTGCGTTAAATATTGCTTCAAGAGCGTTAGAAAATCCGAGTGAAGCGCATTACTCACTTGTCAAGCGAATATTAAGATATGTAAAAGGTACATTAGATTTAGGTTTACTTTATTGTAAAAAGGGCAATTTAGAAGCGTACAGCGATGCCGATTTCGCTGGAGACAAGGAGACCCGTAAGTCGACATCAGGTATAGTCTGCAAATATGCAGGCGCTGCAGTAACCTGGCGAAGCAAAAGACAAACGTGCATTGCACTCTCGACGACCGAAGCCGAGTATGTAAGCGCGGCAGCGGCGGCCAAAGAAATAGTGTGGCTCAAAAACCTAGTATTTGAGTGTAGCAATGATTATAAAAATGATGTCTCTTTATTTGTGGATAACATGAGCGCTGTAAAGCTGGTAAAAAATCCAGAATTCCATCAACGAACAAAACACATAGATGTTAAATGTCACTACATAAGAGACTTGTATGCGAGGGGTGAAATTATTGTTTCTCATATTAAAAGTAATGACCAACTCGCGGACATATGTACAAAGGCGCTGGCGAAGCCAAAATTTATAGAATTACGACGAAAGTTGGGACTTGTTCACAAGGGTAATATATGTTAAAATAGCGGTCTTATATTTCATCAAACTATCGATCTAGGGAGAGTGTTAAGAATGTATGTATTAAGAGATCTCCTATTTGAATGAGAAAGACTCGCGCGCTTCTCCGTAATTATGATAAGAGGGGATGCGTTACGCCTATTGGCTCGAGCGATTCGCGAGGAACCGACCGCACCTTCAGTCCGGTATGAATACGTGTACAAGGCAGTCGCTTTATCAATGTACTTCTCCTTTTGATCTATCATCTGTATTTATCTGCTTTCTTATATTAAAACTTTTCTTGATACTCTGTGCTGCAAAACTCTTCACCAATATAACCGCAACAGGATACGATATTATGGGCTATATGGCAGGATGGAGGACACGATAGGATAGAGGAAAGGATAGGAAAGTGGATAGGATAGGATGGATGATAGGATAGAGGATAGGATAGAGGATTGGATAGGATGGAGGATATTATAGGATAGAGAATAGGATAGGATAGAGGATAGGATAGGATAGAGGATAGGGTAGAGGATAGGGTAGAGGATAGGATAGAGGATAGGATAGTTGATAGGATAGAGGATAGGATAGAGGATTGGATAGGATAGAGAATAGGATAGGATAGAGGATAGGATAGGATAGAGGATAGGATAGAGGATAGGATAGAGGATAGGATAGAGGATAGGATAGAGGATAGGATAGAATAGAGGATAGGATAATAGAGAGGATAGGATAGGATAGAGGATAGGATAGGATAGATGATAGGATAGGATAGAGGATAGGATAGAGGATAGGATAAGATAGAGGATATTATAGGAAAGAGAATAGGATATGATGGAGGATTCGATATTATATAGGATAGGATAGGGGATTGGATAGGATAGAGGATAGGATAGGATAGTGGATAGTATTTAATACAGTATAGGATAGGATTGAGGACAGGACGGGATAGATGTTAGGATAGGATAGAGGAAAGGATAGGATACAGTATTGGACAGGATAGAGGATAGGATAGAGGGTAGGATGGATGATACTATAGAGGATAGGATAGAGGATTGGATAGGATAGAGGATATTATAGGATAGAGAATAGGATAGGATAGAGGATAGGATAGGATAGAGGATAGGGTAGAGGATAGGGTAGAGGATAGGATAGAGGATAGGATAGTTGATAGGATAGAGGATAGGATAGAGGATAGTATAGTATAGAGTATAGGATAATATAGAGGATAGGATAGGATAGAGGATAGGATAGGATAGAGGATAGGATAGGATAGAGGATAGGATAGGATACAGGATAGGATAGGATAGAGGATAGGATAGGATAGAGGATATAATAGGATTGAGGAAAGGATAGGATAGAGGATTGGATATGATAGAGGATAGGATAGAGGATAGGATAGAATAGAGGATAGGATAGGATAGAGGATAGGATAGAATAGAGGATAGGATAGGATAGAGGATAGGATAGGATAGAGGATAGGATAGAATAGAGGATAGGATAGGATAAAGGATAGGACAGGATACATAATAGGATAGAGGATAGGATAGGATAGAGGATAGGATAGAGGATAGGATAGAGGATAGGATAGAGGATAGGATAGCGGATAGGATAGAGGATAGGATAGAGGATAGTATAGAATAGAGTATAGGATAATATAGAGGATAGGATAGGATAGAGGATAGGATAGGATAGAGGATAGGATAGGATAGAGGATAGGATAGGATAGAGGATAGGATAGGATACAGGATAGGATAGGATAGAGGATAGGATAGGATAGAGGATATAATAGGATTGAGGAAAGGATAGGATAGAGGATTGGATATGATAGAGGATAGGATAGAGGATAGGATAGAATAGAGGATAGGATAGGATAGAGGATAGGATAGAATAGAGGATAGGATAGGATAGAGGATAGGATAGGATAGAGGATAGGATAGAATAGAGGATAGGATAGGATAAAGGATAGGACAGGATACATAATAGGATAGAGGATAGGATAGGATAGAGGATAGGATAGAGGATAGGATAGAGGATAGGATAGAGGATAGGATAGCGGATAGGATAGAGGATAGCATAGAGGATAGGATAGGATACGGGATAGGATAGGATAGATGATATTATAGGATAGAGAATAGGATATGATGGAGGATTCGATATTATATAGGATAGGTTAGGGGATTGGATAGGATAGTGGATAGTATATAATAAAGTATAGGATAGGATTGAGGACAGGACGGGATAGATGATAGGATAGGATAGAGGAAAGGATAGGATAGAGTATTGGACAGGATAGAGGATCGGATAGAGGGTAGGATGGAGGAAAGGATAGGATAGAGTATAGGACAGGATACAGGATAGGATAGAGGATATGATAGAGGATAGGATAGAGGATAGGATAGAGGATAGGATAGAGGATAGGATAGAGGATAGGATAGGATAGAGGATAGGATACAGGATCGGATAGAGGATAGGATAGGATAGAGGATAGGATAGAGGATAGGATAGGATAGAAGATCGGATAGAGGATAGGATAGGATAGAGGATAGGATAGAGGATTGGATAGGATACAGGATAGGATAGAGGATAGGATAGGATAGAGAATAGGATAGGATAGATGCTATTATAGGAAAGAGGATAGGATAGGATAGAGGATACGATATTATGGGCTATATGGCAGGATGGAGGACACGATAGGATAGAGGAAAGGATAGGAAAGTGGATAGGATAGGATGGATGATAGGATGGAGGATAGGATAGAGGATTGGATAGGATGGAGGATATTATAGGATAGAGAATAGGATAGGAAAGAGGATAGGATAGGATAGAGGATAGGGTAGAGGATAGGGTAGAGGATAGGATAGAGGATAGGATAGTTCATAGGATAGAGGATAGGATAGAGGATAGTATAGGATAGAGGATAGGATAGGATAGAGGATAGGATAGAGGATAGAATAGGATAGAGGATAGGATAGGATAGAGGATAGGATAGGATAGAGGATAGGATAGGATAGACGATAGGATAGGATGGAGGATAGGATAGGATACAGGATATAATAGGATTGAGGAAATGATAGGATAGAGGATAGGATAGGATAGAGGATAGGATAGGATAGAGGATAGGATAGAGGATAGGATAGAGGATAAAATGGGATAGATGATAGGATAGGATAGAGGATAGGATAGGATAGAGGATAGGATAGGATAGAGGATAGGATAGGATAGAGGATAGGATAGGATAGAGGATAGGATAGGTTAGAGGATAGGATACAGGATAGGATATCATAGAGGATAGGATAGGATAGAGGATAGGATAGGTTAGAGGATAGGTTAGGATAGAGGATAGGATAGGATAGAGGATAGGATATGATAGAGGATCGGATAGAGGATAGTATAGGATAGAGGATAGGATAGGATAGAGGATTGTATAGGATAGAGTATATTATATAATAGAAGATAGGATAGGATAGAGGATAGGATAGGATAGAGTACAGGATACGATGGAGGATAGGATAGGATAGAAAATAGGATAGGACAGAGGATAGTATAGGATAGAGTATAGGATAGGATAGAGGATAGGATAGAGGATAGGATACAGGATAGGATAGGATAGAGGATAGGATAGGATAGAGGATATAATAGGATTGAGGAAAGGATAGGATAGAGGATACGATACAGGATTGGATACGATAGAGGATAGGATAGAGGATAGGATATCATAGAGGATAGGATAGGATAGAGGATAGGATAGGTTAGAGGATAGGATACAGGATAGGATATCATAGAGGATAGGATAGGATAGAGGATAGGATAGGTTAGAGGATAGGTTAGGATAGAGGATAGGATAGGATAGAGGATAGGATATGATAGAGGATCGGATAGAGGATAGTATAGGATAGAGGATAGGATAGGATAGAGGATTGTATAGGATAGAGTATATTATATAATAGAAGATAGGATAGGATAGAGGATAGGATAGGATAGAGTACAGGATACGATGGAGGATAGGATAGGATAGAAAATAGGATAGGACAGAGGATAGTATAGGATAGAGTATAGGATAGGATAGAGGATAGGATAGAGGATAGGATACAGGATAGGATAGGATAGAGGATAGGATAGGATAGAGGATAGGATAGGATAGAGGATAGGATAGGATAGAGGATAGGATAGGATAGAGGATAGGATAGGATAGAGGATAGGATAGAGGATAGGATAGAGGATAGGATAGGATAGAAGATCGGATAGAGGATAGGATAGAGGATAGGATAGGATACAGGATAGGATAGAGGATAGGATAGGATAGAGAATAGGATAGGATAGATGATATTATAGCAAAGAGGATAGGATAGGATAGAGGATACGATATTATGGGCTATATGGCAGGATGGAGGACACGATAGGATAGAGGAAAGGATAGGAAAGTGGATAGGATAGGATGGAGGATAGGATAGGATAGAGGTTAGGGCAGAGGATAGGATAGAGGATAGGATAGAATAGAGTATAGGATAATATTTAGGATAGGATAGGATAGAGGATAGGATAGGATAGAGGATAGGATAGGATAGAGGATAGGATAGGATAGAGGATAGGATAGGATAGAGGATAGGATAGAGGATAGGATATCATAGAGGATAGGATAGGATAGAGGATAGGATAGGTTAGAGGATAGGATAGGATAGAGGATAGGATAGGATAGAGGATAGGATACGATAGAGGATCGGATAGAGGATAGTATAGGATAGAGGATAGGATAGGATAGAGGATTGCATAGGATAGAGTATATTATATAATAGAAGATAGGATAGGATAGAGGATAGGATAGGATAGAGTACAGGATACGATGGAGAATAGGATGGGATAGAAAATAGGATAGGGCAGAGGATAGTATAGGATAGAGTATAGGATAGGATAGAGGATAGGATAGAGGATAGGATACAGGATAGGATAGGATAGAGGATAGGATAGGATAGAGGATAGGGTAGGATAGAGGATAGGATTGGATAGAGGATAGGATAGGAAAAGGATAGGATAGGATAGAGGATAGGATAGGATAGAGGATAGGATAGGATAGAGGATAGGATAGGATTCAGGATAGGATAGAGGATAGGATAGGATAGAGGATCAGATAGAGGATAGGATAGGATAGAGGACGGTATAGAGGATAGGATAGATGATAGGATAGGATAGAGGGTAGGATAGGATAGAGGATAGGATAGGATAGAGGATAGGATAGAGGATAGGATAGGATAGAAGATCGGATAGAGGATAGGATAGAGGATAGGATAGGATACAGGATAGGATAGAGGATAGGATAGGATAGAGAATAGGATAGGATAGATGATATTTCAGCAAAGAGGATAGGATAGGATAGAGGATACGATATTATGGGCTATATGGCAGGATGGAGGACACGATAGGATAGAGGAAAGGATAGGAAAGTGGATAGGATAGGATGGAGGATAGGATAGGATAGAGTATAGGATAATATAGAGGATAGGATAGGATAGAGGATAGGATAGGATAGAGGATAGGATATGATAGAGGATAGGATAGAGGTTAAAATGGGATAGATGATAGGATAGGATAGAGGATAGGATAGGATAGAGGATAGGATAGGATAGAGGATAGGATAGGATAGAGGATAGGATAGGATAGAGGATAGGATACGATAGAGGATAGGATAGAGGATAGGATAGGATAGGATAGAGGATAGGATAGGATAGAGGATAGGATAGGATAGAGGATAGGATAGGATAGAGGATATAATAGGATTGAGGAAAGGATAGGATAGAGGATACGATACAGGATTGGATACGATAGAGGATAGGATAGAGGATAGGATATCATAGAGGATAGGATAGGATAGAGGATAGGATAGGTTAGAGGATAGGATAGAGGATTGGATATCATAGAGGATAGGATAGGATAGAGGATAGGATAGGTTAGAGGATAGGATAGGATAGAGGATAGGATAGGATAGAGGATAGGATATGATAGAGGATCGGATAGAGGATAGTATAGGATAGAGGATAGGATAGGATAGAGGATTGTATAGGATAGAGTATATTATATAATAGAAGATAGGGTAGGATAGAGGATAGGATAGGATAGAGTACAGGATACGATGGAGGATAGGATAGGATAGAAAATAGGATAGGACAGAGGATAGTATAGGATAGAGTATAGGATAGGATAGAGGATAGGATAGAGGATAGGATACAGGATAGGATAGGATAGAGGATAGGATAGGATAGAGGATAGGATAGGATAGAGGATAGGGTAGGATAGAGGATAGGATAGGATAGAGGATAGGATAGGATAGAGGATAGGATAGAGGATAGGATAGAGGATAGGATAGGATAGAAGATCGGATAGAGGATAGGATAGAGGATAGGATAGGATACAGGATAGGATAGAGGATAGGATAGGATAGAGAATAGGATAGGATAGATGATATTATAGCAAAGAGGATAGGATAGGATAGAGGATACGATATTATGGGCTATATGGCAGGATGGAGGACACGATAGGATAGAGGAAAGGATAGGAAAGTGGATAGGATAGGATGGAGGATAGGATAGGATAGAGGTTAGGGCAGAGGATAGGGTAGAGGATAGGATAGTTGATAGGATAGAGGATAGGATAGAGGATAGGATAGAATAGAGTATAGGATAATATAGAGGATAGGATAGGATAGAGGATAGGATAGGATAGAGGATAGGATAGGATAGAGGATAGGATAGGATAGAGGATAGGATAGGATAGAGGATAGGATAGGATAGAGGATAGGATAGGATAGAGGATAGGATAGGATAGAGGATATAATAGGATTGAGGAAAGGATAGGATAGAGGATACGATACAGGATTGGATATGATAGAGGATAGGATGGAGGATAGGATATCGTAGAGGATAGGATAGGATAGAGGATAGGATAGGGTAGAGGATAGGATAGGATAGAGGATAGGATAGGATAGAGGATAGGATATGATAGAGGATCGGATAGAGGATAGTATAGGATAGAGGATAGGATAGGATAGAGGATTGGATAGGATAGAGTATATTATATAATAGAAGATAGGATAGGATAGAGGATAGGATAGGATAGAGTACAGGATACGATGGAGGATAGGATAGGATAGAGGATAGGATAGAGGATAGGATAGAGGTTAAAATGGGATAGATGATAGGATAGGATAGAGGATAGGATAGGATAGAGGATAGGATAGGATAGAGGATAGGATAGGATAGAGGATAGGATAGGATAGAGGATAGGATAGGATAGAGGATAGGATAGGATAGAGGATAGGATACGATAGAGGATAGGATAGAGGATAGGATAGGATAGGATAGAGGATAGGATAGGATAGAGGATAGGATAGGATAGAGGATAGGATAGGATAGAGGATAGGATAGGATAGAGGATATAATAGGATTGAGGAAAGGATAGGATAGAGGATACGATACAGGATTGGATACGATAGAGGATAGGATAGAGGATAGGATATCATAGAGGATAGGATAGGATAGAGGATAGGATAGGTTAGAGGATAGGATAGAGGATTGGATATCATAGAGGATAGGATAGGATAGAGGATAGGATAGGTTAGAGGATAGGATAGGATAGAGGATAGGATAGGATAGAGGATAGGATATGATAGAGGATCGGATAGAGGATAGTATAGGATAGAGGATAGGATAGGATAGAGGATTGTATAGGATAGAGTATATTATATAATAGAAGATAGGATAGGATAGAGGATAGGATAGGATAGAGTACAGGATACGATGGAGGATAGGATAGGATAGAGGATAGGATAGAGGATAGGATAGAGGTTAAAATGGGATAGATGATAGGATAGGATAGAGGATAGGATAGGATAGAGGATAGGATAGGATAGAGGATAGGATAGGATAGAGGATAGGATAGGATAGAGGATAGGATAGGATAGAGGATAGGATACGATAGAGGATAGGATAGAGGATAGGATAGGATAGGATAGAGGATAGGATAGGATAGAGGATAGGATAGGATAGAGGATAGGATAGGATAGAGGATAGGATAGGATAGAGGATAGGATAGGATAGAGGATATAATAGGATTGAGGAAAGGATAGGATAGAGGATACGATACAGGATTGGATACGATAGAGGATAGGATAGAGGATAGGATATCATAGAGGATAGGATAGGATAGAGGATAGGATAGGTTAGAGGATAGGATAGAGGATTGGATATCATAGAGGATAGGATAGGATAGAGGATAGGATAGGTTAGAGGATAGGATAGGATAGAGGATAGGATAGGATAGAGGATAGGATATGATAGAGGATCGGATAGAGGATAGTATAGGATAGAGGATAGGATAGGATAGAGGATTGTATAGGATAGAGTATATTATATAATAGAAGATAGGATAGGATAGAGGATAGGATAGGATAGAGTACAGGATACGATGGAGGATAGGATAGGATAGAAAATAGGATAGGACAGAGGATAGTATAGGATAGAGTATAGGATAGGATAGAGGATAGGATAGAGGATAGGATACAGGATAGGATAGGATAGAGGATAGGATAGGATAGAGGATAGGATAGGATAGAGGATAGGATAGGATAGAGGATAGGATAGGATAGAGGATAGGATAGAGGATAGGATAGAGGATAGGATAGGATAGAAGATCGGATAGAGGATAGGATAGAGGATAGGATAGGATACAGGATAGGATAGAGGATAGGATAGGATAGAGAATAGGATAGGATAGATGATATTATAGCAAAGAGGATAGGATAGGATAGAGGATACGATATTATGGGCTATATGGCAGGATGGAGGACACGATAGGATAGAGGAAAGGATAGGAAAGTGGATAGGATAGGATGGAGGATAGGATAGGATAGAGGTTAGGGCAGAGGATAGGGTAGAGGATAGGATAGTTGATAGGATAGAGGATAGGATAGAGGATAGGATAGAATAGAGTATAGGATAATATAGAGGATAGGATAGGATAGAGGATAGGATAGGATAGAGGATAGGACAGGATAGAGGATAGGATAGGATAGAGGATAGGATAGGATAGAGGATAGGATAGGATAGAGGATAGGATAGGATAGAGGATATAATAGGATTGAGGAAAGGATAGGATAGAGGATACGATACAGGATTGGATATGATAGAGGATAGGATAGAGGATAGGATATCATAGAGGATAGGATAGGATAGAGGATAGGATAGGTTAGAGGATAGGATAGAGGATAGGATATCATAGAGGATAGGATAGGATAGTGGATAGGATAGGTTAGAGGATAGGATAGGATAGAGGATAGGATAGGATAGAGGATAGGATATGATAGAGGATCGGATAGAGGATAGAATAGGATAGAGGATAGGATAGGATAGAGGATAGTATAGGATAGAGTATAGGATAGGATAGAGGATAGGATACAGGATAGGATAGGATAGAGGATAGGATAGGATAGAGGATAGGATAGGATAGAGGATAGGATAGGATAGAGGATAGGATAGGATAGAGGATAGGATAGGATAGAGGATAGGATAGGATAGAGGATAGGATAGGATAGAGGATAGGATAGAGGATAGGATAGAGGATAGGATAGGATAGAAGATCGGATAGAGGATAGGATAGAGGATAGGATAGGATACAGGATAGGATAGAGGATAGGATAGGATAGAGAATAGGATAGGATAGATGATATTATAGCAAAGAGGATAGGATAGGATAGAGGATACGATATTATGGGCTATATGGCAGGATGGTGGACACGATAGGATAGAGGAAAGGATGGGAAAGTGGATAGGATAGGATAGAGGTTAGGGCAGAGGATAGGGTAGAGGATAGGATAGTTGATAGGATAGAGGATAGGATAGAGGATAGGATAGAATAGAGTATAGGATAATATAGAGGATAGGATAGGATAGAGGATAGGATAGGATAGAGGATAGGATAGGATAGAGGATAGGATAGGATAGAGGATAGGATAGGATAGAGGATAGGATAGGATAGAGGATAGGATAGGATAGAGGATAGGATAGGATAGAGGATAGGATAGGATAGAGGATAGGATAGGATAGAGGATATAATAGGATTGAGGAAAGGATAGGATAGAGGATACGATACAGGATTGGATATGATAGAGGATAGGATAGAGGATAGGATAGGTTAGAGGATAGGATAGGATAGAGGATAGGATAGGATAGAGGATAGGATACGATAGAGGATTGGATAGGATAGAGGATAGGATAGGATAGAGGATAGGATAGGATAGAGGATAGAATAGGATAGAGTATAGGATAGGATAGAGGATAGGTTAGGATAGAGGATAGGATAGGATAGACGATAGGATAGGATGGAGGATAGGATAGGATACAGGATATAATAGGATTGAGGAAAGGATAGGATAGAGGATAGGATAGGATAGAGGATAGGATAGGATAGAGGATAGGATAGAGGATAGGATAGAGGATAAAATGGGATAGATGATAGGATAGGATAGAGGATCGGATAGAGGATAGGATAGGATTGAGGATAGGATAGAGTATAGGATAGGATAGAGGATAGGATAGGATAGAGGGTGGTATAGAGGATAGGATAGAGGATAAGATAGAGGATAGGATAGACGATAGGATAGAGGATAAAATAGGATAGATGATAGGATAGGATAGAGGATAGGATAGGATAGAGGATAGGATAGGATAGAGGATAGGATAGGATAGAGGATAGGATAGGATAGAGGATAGGATAGGATAGAGGATAGGATAGGATAGAGGATAGGATAGGATAGAGGATAGGATAGGATAGAGGATAGGATACGATAGAGGATAGGATAGAGGATAGGATAGGATAGAGGATAGTATAGGATAGAGGATAGGATAGAATAGAGGAGAGGATAGGATGGAGGATAGAATAGGATAGAAAATAGGATAGAACAGAGGATAGTATAGGATAGAGTATAGGATACGATACAGGATAGGATAAGATAGAGGATAGGATAGGATAGAGGATAGGATAGGATACAGGATAGGATAGGATAGAGGATCGGATAGAGGATAGGATAGGATAGAGGATAGGATAGGATAGAGGATAGGTTAGGATAGAGGATAGTATACTATGGAGGACAAGATAGGATGGAGGATAGGATGGGATAGAGGATAGGATAAGATAGAGGATAGGATAGGATAGAGGATAGGATAGGATGGAGGATAGGATTGGATAGAGGATAGGATATGATAGAGGATAGGATTGGATAGAGGATAGGATACGATAGAGGATAGGATAGGATGGAGGATAGGATAAGATAGAGGATAGGAAAGGAGAGAGGATAGGATGTGATAGAAGATAGGACAGGATAGATGGTAGGTTACCGTAGAGGATAGGATAGGATAGAGGATAGTATACGATAGAGGATAGGATAGGATGGAGGATAGGATGGGGTAGAGGATATGATAAGATAGAAGATAGGATAGGATAGAGGATAGGATACGATAGAGGATAGGATAGGATAGAGGATCGGCTAAGATAGAGGATAGGATAGGATAGAGGATAGGATATGATGGAGGATAGGTTGGGATAGAGGATACGATAAGATAGAGGATAGGATAGGACAGAGGATAGGATATGATAGAAGATAGGATAGGATAGATGGTAGGATACAGTAGGGGATAGGATAGGATAGAGGATAGTATAGGATAGAGGATAGGATAGGATGGAGGATAGGATGGGATAGAGGATATGCCAAGATAGAAGATAGGATAGGATAGAGGATAGGATAGGATAGAGGATAGGATAGGATAGAGGATAGCATAGGATAGAGGCATAGGATAGGATAGAGGATAGGATGGGATAGAGGATATGATAAGATAGAAGATAGGATAGGATAGAGGATAGGATAGGATAGAGTATAGGATAGGATAGAGGATAGGATAGGAAAGATGGTAGGATACAGTAGGGGATAGGATAGGATAGAGGATAGTATAGGATAGAGGATAGGATAGGATGGAGGATAGGATGGGATAGAGGATATGCCAAGATAGAAGATAGGATAGGATAGAGGATAGGATAGGATAGAGGATAGGATACGATAGGGGATGGGATAGGATAGAGGATAGGATAGGATAGAGGATAGGATTGGATAGAGGATAGGATAGGATAGAGGATAGGATAGGATAGAGGATAGGATGGGATAGAGGATATGATAAGATAGAAGATAGGATAGGATAGAGGATAGGATAGGAGAGAGGATAGGATAGGATAGAGGATACAATAGGATAGAGGATAGGATAGGATAGAGGATAGGATAGGATAGAGGATCGGATAGAGGATAGGATAGGATTGAGGATAGGATAGAGTATAGGATAGGATAGAGGATCGGATAGAGGATAGGATAGGATAGAGGATAGGATAGAATAGAGGATAGGATAGGATGGAGGATAGAATAGGATAGATAATAGGATAGAACAGAGGATAGTATAGGATAGAGTATAGGATACGATACAGGATAGGATAAGATAGAGGATAGGATAGGATAGAGGATAGGATAGGATACAGGATAGGATAGGATAGAGGATCGGATAGAGGATAGGATAGGATAGAGGATAGGATAGGATAGAGGATAGGTTAGGATAGAGGATAGTATACTATGGAGGACAAGATAGGATGGAGGATAGGATGGGATAGAGGATAGTATACGATAGAGGATAGGATAGGATGGAGGATAGGATGGGGTAGAGGATATGATAAGATAGAAGATAGGATAGGATAGAGGATAGGATACGATAGAGGATAGGATAGGATAGAGGATCGGCTAAGATAGAGGATAGGATAGGATAGAGGATAGGATATGATGGAGGATAGGTTGGGATAGAGGATACGATAAGATAGAGGATAGGATAGGACAGAGGATAGGATATGATAGAAGATAGGATAGGATAGATGGTAGGATACAGTAGGGGATAGGATAGGATAGAGGATAGTATAGGATAGAGGATAGGATAGGATGGAGGATAGGATGGGATAGAGGATATGCCAAGATAGAAGATAGGATAGGATAGAGGATAGGATACGATAGGGGATGGGATAGGATAGAGGATAGGATAGGATAGAGGATAGGATTGGATAGAGGATAGGATAGGATGGAGGAGAGGATAGGATAGAGGATAGGATGGGATAGAGGATATGATAAGATAGAAGATAGGATAGGATAGAGGATAGGATAGGATAGAGTATAGGATAGGATAGAGGATAGGATAGGAAAGAGGGTAGCACAGGATAGAGGAATAGGATAGGATAGAGGATAGGATACGATAGAGGATGGGATAGGATAGAGGATATTATATGATAGAGGATAGGATTGGATAGAGGATAGGATAGGATAGAGGATAGGATAGGATAGAGGATAGGATAGGATAGAGGATAGGATAGGATAGAGGATAGGATAGAGGATAGGATAAGGTAGAGGATAGTATAGGATTGAGGATAGGATAAGATAGAGGATAGGATAGGATAGAGGATAGGATAGGATAGAGGATAGGATAGGATAGAGGATAGGATAGGATATATGATAGGATAGGATAGAGGATACGATAGGAGAGAGGATAGGATAGGATAGAGGATACAATAGGATAGAGGATAGGATAGGATAGAGGATAGGATAGGATAGAGGATCGGATAGAGGATAGGATAGGATTGAGGATAGGATAGAGTATAGGATAGGATAGAGGATCGGATAGAGGATAGGATAGGATAGAGGGTGGTATAGAGGATAGGATAGAGGATAAGATAGGATAGAGGATAGGATAGGATAGAAGATAGGATAGGATAGAGGATAGGATAGGATAGAGGATAGGATAGGATGGAGGATAGGATAGGATTGAGGAAAGGATAGGATAGAGGATAGGATAGGATAGAGGATAGGATAGGATAGAGGACAGGATAGAGGATAGGATAGACGATAGGATAGAGGATAAAATAGGATAGATGATAGGATAGGATAGAGGATAGGATAGGATAGAGGATAGGATAGGATAGAGGATAGGATAGGATAGAGGATAGGATAGGATAGAGGATAGGATAGGATAGAGGATAGGATAGGATAGAGGATAGGATAGGATAGAGGATAGGATACGATAGAGGATAGGATAGAGGATAGGATAGGATAGAGGATAGTATAGGATAGAGGATAGGATAGAATAGAGGATAGGATAGGATGGAGGATAGAATAGGATAGAAAATAGGATAGAACAGAGGATAGTATAGGATAGAGTATAGTTTACGATACAGGATAGGATAAGATAGAGGATAGGATAGGATAGATGGTAGGATACAGTAGGGGATAGGATAGGATAGAGGATAGTATAGGATAGAGGATAGGATAGGATGGAGGATAGGATGGGATAGAGGATATGCCAAGATAGAAGATAGGATAGGATAGAGGATAGGATAGGATAGAGGATAGGATAGGATAGAGGATAGCATAGGATAGAGGCATAGGATAGGATAGAGGATAGGATGGGATAGAGGATATGATAAGATAGAAGATAGGATAGGATAGAGGATAGGATAGGATAGAGTATAGGATAGGATAGAGGATAGGATAGGAAAGATGGTAGGATACAGTAGGGGATAGGATAGGATAGAGGATAGTATAGGATAGAGGATACAATAGGATAGAGGATAGGATAGGATAGAGGATCGGATAGAGGATAGGATAGGATTGAGGATAGGATAGAGTATAGGATAGGATAGAGGATCGGATAGAGGATAGGATAGGATAGAGGGTGGTATAGAGGATAGGATAGAGGATAAGATAGGATAGAGGATAGGATAGGATCGAAGATAGGATAGGATATAGGATAGGATAGGATAGAGGATAGGATAGGATGGAGGATAGGATAGGATTGAGGAAAGGATAGGAGAGAGGATAGGATAGGATAGAGGATAGGATAGGATAGAGGATAGGATAGACGATAGGATAGAGGATAAAATAGGATAGATGATAGGATTGGATAGAGGATAGGATAGGATAGAGGATAGGATAGGATAGAGGATAGGATAGGATAGAGGATAGGATAGAGGATAGGATAGGATAGAGGATAGGATACGATAGAGGATAGGATAGAGGATAGGATAGGATAGAGGATAGTATAGGATAGAGGATAGGATAGAATAGAGGATAGGATAGGATGGAGGATAGAATAGGATAGAAAATAGGATAGAACAGAGGATAGTATAGGATAGAGTATAGGATACGATACAGGATAGGATAAGATAGAGGATAGGATAGGATAGAGGATAGGATAGGATACAGGATAGGATAGGATAGAGGATCGGATAGAGGATAGGATAGGATAGAGGATAGGATAGGAGAAAGGATAGGTTAGGATAGAGGATAGTATACTATAGAGGACAAGATACGATGGAGGATAGGATGGGATAGAGGATAGGATAAGATAGAGGATAGGATAGGATAGAGGATAGGATAGGATGGAGGATAGGATTGGATAGAGGATAGGATATGATAGAGGATAGGATTGGATAGAGGATAGGATACGATAGAGGATAGGATAGGATGGAGGATAGGATAAGATAGAGGATAGGAAAGGAGAGAGGATAGGATGTGATAGAAGATAGGACAGGATAGATGGTAGGATACCGTAGAGGATAGGATAGGATAGAGGATAGTATACGATAGAGGATAGGATAGGATGGAGGATAGGATGGGGTAGAGGATATGATAAGATAGAAGATAGGATAGGATAGAGGATAGGATAGGATAGAGGATAGGATACGATAGAGGATGGGATAGGATAGAGGATAGGATAGGATACAGGATAGGATTGGATAGAGGATAGGATAGGATAGAGGATAGGATACGATAGAGGATAGGATAGGATAGAGGATCGGCTAAGATAGAGGATAGGATAGGATAGAGGATAGGATATGATGGAGGATAGGTTGGGATAGAGGATACGATAAGATAGAGGATAGGATAGGACAGAGGATAGGATATGATAGAAGATAGGATAGGATAGATGGTAGGATACAGTAGGGGATAGGATAGGATAGAGGATAGTATAGGATAGAGGATAGGATAGGATGGAGGATAGGATGGGATAGAGGATATGCCAAGATAGAAGATAGGATAGGATAGAGGATAGGATGGGATAGAGGATATGATAAGATAGAAGATAGGATAGGATAGAGGATAGGATAGGATAGAGTATAGGATAGGATAGAGGATAGGATAGGAAAGATGGTAGGATACAGTAGGGGATAGGATAGGATAGAGGATAGTATAGGATAGAGGATAGGATAGGATGGAGGATAGGATGGGATAGAGGATATGCCAAGATAGAAGATAGGATAGGATAGAGGATAGGATAGGATAGAGGATAGGATACGATAGAGGATGGGATAGGATAGAGGATAGGATATGATACAGGATAGGATTGGATAGAGGATAGGATAGGATAGAGGATAGGATAGGATAGAGGATAGGATAGGATGGAGGATAGGATGGGATAGAGGATATGATAAGATAGAAGATAGGATAGGATAGACGATAGGATAGGATAGAGTATAGGATAGGATAGAGGATAGGATAGGATAGATGGTAGGATACAGTAGGGGATAGAATAGGATAGAGGATAGTATAGGATAGAGGATAGGATAGGATAGGATAGAGGATAGGATAGGATAGAGGATAGCATAGGATAGAGGCATAGGATAGGATAGAGGATAGGATGGGATAGAGGATATGATAAGATAGAAGATAGGATAGGATAGAGGATAGGATAGGATAGAGTATAGGATAGGATAGAGGATAGGATAGGATAGAGGATAGGATAGGATGGAGGATAGAATAGGATAGAAAATAGGATAGAACAGAGGATAGTATAGGATAGAGTATAGGATACGATACAGGATAGGATAAGATAGAGGATAGGATAGGATAGAGGATAGGATAGGATACAGGATAGGATAGGATAGAGGATCGGATAGAGGATAGGATAGGATAGAGGATAGGATAGGATAGAGGATAGGTTAGGATAGAGGATAGTATACTATAGAGGACAAGATAGGATGGAGGATAGGATGGGATAGAGGATAGGATAAGATAGAGGATAGGATAGGATAGAGGATAGGATAGGATGGAGGATAGGATTGGATACAGGATAGGATATGATAGAGGATAGGATTGGATAGAGGATAGGATAGGAAAGATGGTAGGATACAGTAGGGGATAGGATAGGATAGAGGATAGTATAGGATAGAGGATAGGATAGGATGGAGGATAGGATAGGATAGAGGATAGGATAGGATAGAGGATAGGATGGGATAGAGGATATGATAAGATAGAAGATAGGATAGGATAGAGGATAGGATAGGATAGATGATAGGATAGGATAGAGGATAGGATAGGAGAGGGGATAGGATAGGATAGAGGATACAATAGGATAGAGGATAGGATAGGATAGAGGATAGGATAGGATACAGGATAGGATAGGATAGAGGATCGGATAGAGGATAGGATAGGATAGAGGATAAGATAGGATAGAGGAAAGGATAGGATAGAGGATAGGATAGGATAGAGGATAGGATAGGATAGAGGAAAGGATAGGATGGAGGATAGGATAGGATACAGGATAGGATAGGATAGAGGAAAGGATAGGATAGAGGATAGGATAGGATAGAGGATAGGATAGAGGATAGGATAAGGTAGAGGATAGTATAGGATAGAGGATAGGATAAGATAGAGGGTAGGATAGGATAGAGGATAGTATAGGATAGAGGATAGGATAGAATAGAGGATAGGATAGGATGGAGGATAGAATAGGATAGAAAATAGGATAGAACAGAGGATAGTATAGGATAGAGTATAGGATACGATACAGGATAGGATAAGATAGAGGATAGGATAGGATAGAGGATAGGATAGGATACAGGATAGGATAGGATAGAGGATCGGATAGAGGATAGGATAGGATAGAGGATAGGATAGGAGAAAGGATAGGTTAGGATAGAGGATAGTATACTATAGAGGACAAGATAGGATGGAGGATAGGATGGGATAGAGGATAGGATAAGATAGAGGATAGGATAGGATAGAGGATAGGATAGGATGGAGGATAGGATTGGATAGAGGATAGGATATGATAGAGGATAGGATTGGATAGAGGATAGGATACGATAGAGGATAGGATAGGATGGAGGATAGGATAAGATAGAGGATAGGAAAGGAGAGAGGATAGGATGTGATAGAAGATAGGACAGGATAGATGGTAGGATACCGTAGAGGATAGGATAGGATAGAGGATAGTATACGATAGAGGATAGGATAGGATGGAGGATAGGATACGATAGAGGATAGGATAGGATAGAGGATCGGCTAAGATAGAGGATAGGATAGGATAGAGGATAGGATATGATGGAGGATAGGTTGGGATAGAGGATACGATAAGATAGAGGATAGGATAGGACAGAGGATAGGATATGATAGAAGATAGGATAGGATAGATGGTAGGATACAGTAGGGGATAGGATAGGATAGAGGATAGTATAGGATAGAGGATAGGATAGGATGGAGGATAGGATGGGATAGAGGATATGCCAAGATAGAAGATAGGATAGGATAGAGGATAGGATGGGATAGAGGATATGATAAGATAGAAGATAGGATAGGATAGAGGATAGGATAGGATAGAGTATAGGATAGGATAGAGGATAGGATAGGAAAGATGGTATAATACAGTAGGGGATAGGATAGGATAGAGGATAGTATAGGATAGAGGATAGGATAGGATGGAGGATAGGATGGGATAGAGGATATGCCAAGATAGAAGATAGGATAGGATAGAGGATAGGATAGGATAGAGGATAGGATACGATAGAGGATGGGATAGGATAGAGGATAGGATATGATACAGGATAGGATTGGATAGAGGATAGGATAGGATAGAGGATAGGATAGGATAGAGGATAGGATAGGATGGAGGATAGGATGGGATAGAGGATATGATAAGATAGAAGATAGGATAGGATAGAGGATAGGATAGGATAGAGTATAGGATAGGATAGAGGATAGGATAGGATAGATGGTAGGATACAGTAGGGGATAGAATAGGATAGAGGATAGTATAGGATAGAGGATAGGATAGGATAGGATAGAGGATAGGATAGGATAGAGGATAGCATAGGATAGAGGCATAGGATAGGATAGAGGATAGGATGGGATAGAGGATATGATAAGATAGAAGATAGGATAGGATAGAGGATAGGATAGGATAGAGTATAGGATAGGATAGAGGATAGGATAGGATAGAGGATAGGATAGGATGGAGGATAGAATAGGATAGAAAATAGGATAGAACAGAGGATAGTATAGGATAGAGTATAGGATACGATACAGGATAGGATAAGATAGAGGATAGGATAGGATAGAGGATAGGATAGGATACAGGATAGGATAGGATGGAGGATAGGTTAGGATAGAGGATAGTATACTATAGAGGACAAGATAGGATGGAGGATAGGATGGGATAGAGGATAGGATAAGATAGAGGATAGGATAGGATAGAGGATAGGATAGGATGGAGGATAGGATTGGATAGAGGATAGGATATGATAGAGGATAGGATTGGATAGAGGATAGGATAGGAAAGATGGTAGGATACAGTAGGGGATAGGATAGGATAGAGGATAGTATAGGATAGAGGATAGGATAGGATGGAGGATAGGATAGGATAGAGGATAGGATAGGATAGAGGATAGGATGGGATAGAGGATATGATAAGATAGAAGATAGGATAGGATAGAGGATAGGATAGGATAGAGTATAGGATAGGATAGAGGATACAATAGGATAGAGGATAGGATAGGATAGAGGATAGGATAGGATACAGGATAGGATAGGATAGAGGATAGGATAGGATAGAGGATAGGATAGGATAGAGGATAGGATAGGATAGATGATAGGATAGGATAGAGGATAGGATAGGAGAGAGGATAGGATAGGATAGAGGATACAATAGGATAGAGGATAGGATAGGATAGAGGATAGGATAGGATACAGGATAGGATAGGATAGAGGATCGGATAGAGGATAGGATAGGATAGAGGATAAGATAGGATAGAGGAAAGGATATGATAGAGGATAGGATAGGATAGAGGATAGGATAGGATAGAGGAAAGGATAGGATGGAGGATAGGATAGGATACAGGATAGGATAGGATAGAGGAAAGGATAGGATAGAGGATAGGATAGGATAGAGGATAGGATAGAGGATAGGATAAGGTAGAGGATAGTATAGGATAGAGGATAGGATAAGATAGAGGATAGGATAGGATAGAGGATAGGATAGGATAGAGGATAGAGGATAGGATAGAGGATTGGATAGAGGATAGGATAAGATAGAGGATAGGATAGTGGATAGGATAGCGGTTACGATAGAGTATAGGATAGAGGATAGGATAGGATAGAGGATAGGATAGGATAGAGGATAGGGTAGGATAGAGGATAGGATAGGATAGAGGATAGGATAGAGGATAGGATAGCGGATAGGATAGAGGATAGCATAGAGGATAGGATAGGATAGGGGATAGGATAGGATAGAGGATAGGATAGGATAGAGGGTAGAATGGGATAGAGGATAGGATAGGATAGAGGTTAGGATAGGATAGATGATATTATAGGAAAGAGAATAGGATATGATGGAGGATTCGATATTATATAGTATAGGATAGGGGATTGGATAGGATAGAGGATAGGATAGGATAGTGGATAGTATATAATACAGTATAGGATAGGATTGAGGACAGGACGGGATAGATGATAGGATAGGATAGAGGAAAGGATAGGATAGAGTATTGGACAGGATAGAGGATATGATAGAGGATAGGATAGAGGATAGGATAGGAGAGAGGATAGGATAGAGGATCGGATAAAGGATAGCATCGGATAGAGGATAGGATAGAGGATAGGATAGGATAGAAGATCGGATAGAGGATAGGATAGGATAGAGGATAGGATAGAGGATAGGATAGGATACAGGATAGGATAGAGGATAGGATAGAGGATAGGATAGGATAGAGGATAGGATAGGATAGAGGATAGGATAGGATAGAGGATAGGATAGGATAGAGGATAGGATAGGATAGAGGATAGGATAGGATAGAGGATAGGATAGGATAGAGGATAGGATAGGATAGAGGATATTATAGGATAGAGAATAGGATAGGATAGAGGATAGGATAGGATAGAGGATAGGATAGGATAGAGGATAGGGTAGAGGATAGGGTAGAGGATAGGATAGAGGATAGGATAGTTGATAGGATAGAGGATAGGATAGAGGATAGTATAGAATAGAGTATAGGATAATATAGAGGATAGGATAGGATAGAGGATAGGATAGGATAGAGGATACGATAGAATAGAGGATAGGATAGGATAGAGGATAGGATAGGATAGAGGATATAATAGGATTGAGGAAAGGATAGGATAGAGGATTGGATATGATAGAGGATAGGATAGAGGATAGGATAGAATAGAGGATAGGATAGGGTAGAGGATAGGATAGAATAGAGGATAGGATAGGATAAAGGATAGGATAGGATAGAGGATAGGATAGGATAGAGGATAGGATAGAGGATAGGATAGAGGATAGGATAGAGGATACGGTAGGATAGAGGATTGGATAGGATAGAGAATCTAATAGGATAGAGAATAGGATAGGATAGAGGATAGGATAGGATAGAGAATAGGATAGAGGATAGGATAGAGGATAGGATAGAGGATAGGATAGAATAGAGGATAGGATAATAGAGAGGATAGGATAGGATAGAGGATAGGATAGGATAGATGATAGGATAGGATAGAGGATAGTATAGAGGATAGGATAAGATAGAGGATAGGATAGAGGATAGGATAGCGGTTAGGATAGAGGATAGGATAGAGGATAGGATAGCGGTTAGGATAGAGGATAGGATAGAGGATAGGATAGGATAGAGGATAGGGTAGAGGATAGGGTAGAGGATAGGATAGAGGATAGGATAGTTGATAGGATAGAGGATAGGATAGAGGATAGTATAGAATAGAGTATAGGATAATATAGAGGATAGGATAGGATAGAGGATAGGATAGGATAGAGGATAGGATAGGATAGATGATATTATAGGAAAGAGAATAGGATATGATGGAGGATTCGATATTATATAGTATAGGATAGGGGATTGGATAGGATAGAGGATAGGATAGGATAGTGGATAGTATATAATACAGTATAGGATAGGATTGAGGACAGGACGGGATAGATGATAGGATAGGATAGAGGAAAGGATAGGATAGAGTATTGGACAGGATAGAGGATATGATAGAGGATAGGATAGAGGATAGGATAGGAGAGAGGATAGGATAGAGGATCGGATAAAGGATAGCATCGGATAGAGGATAGGATAGAGGATAGGATAGGATAGAAGATCGGATAGAGGATAGGATAGGATAGAGGATAGGATAGAGGATAGGATAGGATACAGGATAGGATAGAGGATAGGATAGAGGATAGGATAGGATAGAGGATAGGATAGGATAGAGGATAGGATAGGATAGAGGATAGGATAGGATAGAGGATAGGATAGGATAGAGGATATTATAGGATAGAGAATAGGATAGGATAGAGGATAGGATAGGATAGAGGATAGGATAGGATAGAGGATAGGGTAGAGGATAGGGTAGAGGATAGGATAGAGGATAGGATAGTTGATAGGATAGAGGATAGGATAGAGGATAGTATAGAATAGAGTATAGGATAATATAGAGGATAGGATAGGATAGAGGATAGGATAGGATAGAGGATACGATAGAATAGAGGATAGGATAGGATAGAGGATAGGATAGGATAGAGGATATAATAGGATTGAGGAAAGGATAGGATAGAGGATTGGATATGATAGAGGATAGGATAGAGGATAGGATAGAATAGAGGATAGGATAGGATAGAGGATAGGATAGAATAGAGGATAGGATAGGATAAAGGATAGGATAGGATAGAGGATAGGATAGGATAGAGGATAGGATAGAGGATAGGATAGAGGATAGGATAGAGGATACGGTAGGATAGAGGATTGGATAGGATAGAGAATCTAATAGGATAGAGAATAGGATAGGATAGAGGATAGGATAGGATAGAGAATAGGATAGAGGATAGGATAGAGGATAGGATAGAGGATAGGATAGAATAGAGGATAGGATAATAGAGAGGATAGGATAGGATAGAGGATAGGATAGGATAGATGATAGGATAGGATAGAGGATAGTATAGAGGATAGGATAAGATAGAGGATAGGATAGAGGATAGGATAGCGGTTAGGATAGAGGATAGGATAGAGGATAGGATAGCGGTTAGGATAGAGGATAGGATAGAGGATAGGATAGGATAGAGGATAGGGTAGAGGATAGGGTAGAGGATAGGATAGAGGATAGGATAGTTGATAGGATAGAGGATAGGATAGAGGATAGTATAGAATAGAGTATAGGATAATATAGAGGATAGGATAGGATAGAGGATAGGATAGGATAGAGGATAGGATAGGATAGATGATATTATAGGAAAGAGAATAGGATATGATGGAGGATTCGATATTATATAGTATAGGATAGGGGATTGGATAGGATAGAGGATAGGATAGGATAGTGGATAGTATATAATACAGTATAGGATAGGATTGAGGACAGGACGGGATAGATGATAGGATAGGATAGAGGAAAGGATAGGATAGAGTATTGGACAGGATAGAGGATATGATAGAGGATAGGATAGAGGATAGGATAGGAGAGAGGATAGGATAGAGGATCGGATAAAGGATAGCATCGGATAGAGGATAGGATAGAGGATAGGATAGGATAGAAGATCGGATAGAGGATAGGATAGGATAGAGGATAGGATAGAGGATAGGATAGGATACAGGATAGGATAGAGGATAGGATAGAGGATAGGATAGGATAGAGGATAGGATAGGATAGAGGATAGGATAGGATAGAGGATAGGATAGGATAGAGGATAGGATAGGATAGAGGATATTATAGGATAGAGAATAGGATAGGATAGAGGATAGGATAGGATAGAGGATAGGATAGGATAGAGGATAGGGTAGAGGATAGGGTAGAGGATAGGATAGAGGATAGGATAGTTGATAGGATAGAGGATAGGATAGAGGATAGTATAGAATAGAGTATAGGATAATATAGAGGATAGGATAGGATAGAGGATAGGATAGGATAGAGGATAGGATAGAATAGAGGATAGGATAGGATAGAGGATAGGATAGGATAGAGGATATAATAGGATTGAGGAAAGGATAGGATAGAGGATTGGATATGATAGAGGATAGGATAGAGGATAGGATAGAATAGAGGATAGGATAGGATAGAGGATAGGATAGAATAGAGGATAGGATAGGATAAAGGATAGGATAGGATAGAGGATAGGATAGGATAGAGGATAGGATAGAGGATAGGATAGAGGATAGGATAGAGGATACGGTAGGATAGAGGATTGGATAGGATAGAGAATCTAATAGGATAGAGAATAGGATAGGATAGAGGATAGGATAGGATAGAGAATAGGATAGAGGATAGGATAGAGGATAGGATAGAGGATAGGATAGAATAGAGGATAGGATAATAGAGAGGATAGGATAGGATAGAGGATAGGATAGGATAGATGATAGGATAGGATAGAGGATAGTATAGAGGATAGGATAAGATAGAGGATAGGATAGAGGATAGGATAGCGGTTAGGATAGAGGATAGGATAGAGGATAGGATAGCGGTTAGGATAGAGGATAGGATAGTGGATAGGATAGGATAGAGGATAGGGTAGAGGATAGGGTAGAGGATAGGATAGAGGATAGGATAGTTGATAGGATAGAGGATAGGATAGAGGATAGTATAGAATAGAGTATAGGATAATATAGAGGATAGGATAGGATAGAGGATAGGATAGGATAGAGGATAGGATAGGATAAAGGATAGGACAGGATACATAATAGGATAGAGGATAGGATAGGATAGAGGATAGGATAGAGGATAGGATAGAGGATAGGATAGAGGATAGGATAGCGGATAGGATAGAGGATAGCATAGAGGATAGGATAGGATAGGGGATAGGATAGGATAGATGATATTATAGGATAGAGAATAGGATATGATGGAGGATTCGATATTATATAGGATAGGATAGGGGATTGGATAGGATAGAGGATAGGATAGGATAGTGGATAGTATATAATAAAGTATAGGATAGGATTGAGGACAGGATAGGATAGAGGATTGGATATGATAGAGGATAGGATAGAGGATAGGATAGAATAGAGGATAGGATAGGATAGAGGATAGGATAGAATAGAGGATAGGATAGGATAGAGGATAGGATAGGATAGAGGATAGGATAGAATAGAGGATAGGATAGGATAAAGGATAGGACAGGATACATAATAGGATAGAGGATAGGATAGGATAGAGGATAGGATAGAGGATAGGATAGAGGATAGGATAGAGGATAGGATAGCGGATAGGATAGAGGATAGCATAGAGGATAGGATAGGATAGATGATATTATAGGATAGAGAATAGGATATGATGGAGGATTCGATATTATATAGGATAGGATAGGGGATTGGATAGGATAGAGGATAGGATAGGATAGTGGATAGTATATAATAAAGTATAGGATAGGATTGAGGACAGGACGGGATAGATGATAGGATAGGATAGAGGAAAGGATAGGATAGAGTATTGGACAGGATAGAGGATAGGATAGAGGGTAGGATGGAGGAAAGGATAGGATAGAGTATAGGACAGGATACAGGATAGGATAGAGGATATGATAGAGGATAGGATAGAGGATAGGATAGAGGATAGGATAGAGGATAGGATAGAGGATAGGATAGGATAGAGGATAGGATAGAGGATCGGATAGAGGATAGGATAGGATAGAGGATAGGATAGAGGATAGGATAGGATAGAAGATCGGATAGAGGATAGGATAGGATAGAGGATAGGATAGAGGATAGGATAGAGGATAGGATAGAGGATTGGATAGGATACAGGATAGGATAGAGGATAGGATAGGATAGAGAATAGGATAGGATAGATGCTATTATAGCAAAGAGGATAGGATAGGATAGAGGATAGGATAGGATAGAGGATAGGATAGGATAGAGGATAGGATAGAGGATAGGATAAGGTAGAGGATAGTATAGGATAGAGGATAGGATAAGATAGAGGATAGGATAGGATAGAGGATAGGATAGGATAGAGGATAGGATAGGATAGAGGATAGGATAGGATAGATGATAGGATAGGATAGAGGATAGGATAGGAGAGAGGATAGGATAGGATAGAGGATACAATAGGATAGAGGATAGGATAGGATAGAGGATAGGATAGGATACAGGATAGGATAGGATAGAGGATCGGATAGAGGATAGGATAGGATAGAGGATAAGATAGGATAGAGGAAAGGATAGGATAGAGGATAGGATAGGATAGAGGATAGGATAGGATAGAGGAAAGGATAGGATGGAGGATAGGATAGGATAGAGGATAGGATAGGATAGAGGAAAGGATAGGATAGAGGATAGGATAGGATAGAGGATAGGATAGAGGATAGGATAAGGTAGAGGATAGTATAGGATAGAGGATAGGATAAGATAGAGGATAGGATAGGATAGAGGATAGGATAGGATAGAGGATAGAGGATAGGATAGAGGATAGGATAGGATAGAGGATAGGGTACGATAGAGGATAGGATAGGATAGAGGATAGGATAGAGGATAGGATAGCGGATAGGATAGAGGATAGCATAGAGGATAGGATAGGATAGGGGATAGGATAGGATAGAGGATAGGATAGGATAGAGGGTAGAATGTGATAGAGGATAGGATAGGATAGAGGATAGGATAGGATAGATGATATTATAGGAAAGAGAATAGGATATGATGGAGGATTCGATATTATATAGGATAGGATCGGGGATTGGATAGGATAGAGGATAGGATAGGATAGTGGATAGTATATAATACAGTATAGGATAGGATTGAGGACAGGACGGGATAGATGATAGGATAGGATAGAGGAAAGGATAGAGGATAGGATAGAGGATAGGATAGAGGATAGGATAGAGGATAGGATAGAGAATAGGATAGAGGATAGGATAGGATAGAAGATCGGATAGAGGATAGGATAGGATAGTGGATAGTATATAATAAAGTATAGGATAGGATTGAGGACAGGACGGGATAGATGATAGGATAGGATAGAGGAAAGGATAGGATAGAGTATTGGACAGGATAGAGGATAGGATAGAGGGTAGGATGGAGGAAAGGATAGGATAGAGTATAGGACAGGATACAGGATAGGATAGAGGATATGATAGAGGATAGGATAGAGGATAGGATAGAGGATAGGATAGAGGATAGGATAGAGGATAGGATAGAGGATAGGATAGAGGATAGGATAGGATAGAGGATAGGATAGAGGATCGGATAGAGGATAGGATAGGATAGAGGATAGGATAGAGGATAGGATAGGATAGAAGATCGGATAGAGGATAGGATAGGATAGAGGATAGGATAGAGGATAAGATAGAGGATAGGATAGAGGATAGGATAGAGGATTGGATAGGATACAGGATAGGATAGAGGATAGGATAGGATAGAGAATAGGATAGGATAGATGCTATTATAGCAAAGAGGATAGGATAGGATAGAGGATAGGATAGGATAGAGGATAGGATAGGATAGAGGATAGGATAGAGGATAGGATAAGGTAGAGGATAGTATAGGATAGAGGATAGGATAAGATAGAGGATAGGATAGGATAGAGGATAGGATAGGATAGAGGATAGGATAGGATAGAGGATAGGATAGGATAGATGATAGGATAGGATAGAGGATAGGATAGGAGAGAGGATAGGATAGGATAGAGGATACAATAGGATAGAGGATAGGATAGGATAGAGGATAGGATAGGATACAGGATAGGATAGGATAGAGGATCGGATAGAGGATAGGATAGGATAGAGGATAAGATAGGATAGAGGAAAGGATAGGATAGAGGATAGGATAGGATAGAGGATAGGATAGGATAGAGGAAAGGATAGGATGGAGGATAGGATAGGATAGAGGATAGGATAGGATAGAGGAAAGGATAGGATAGAGGATAGGATAGGATAGAGGATAGGATAGAGGATAGGATAAGGTAGAGGATAGTATAGGATAGAGGATAGGATAAGATAGAGGATAGGATAGGATAGAGGATAGGATAGGATAGAGGATAGAGGATAGGATAGAGGATAGGATAGGATAGAGGATAGGGTACGATAGAGGATAGGATAGGATAGAGGATAGGATAGAGGATAGGATAGCGGATAGGATAGAGGATAGCATAGAGGATAGGATAGGATAGGGGATAGGATAGGATAGAGGATAGGATAGGATAGAGGGTAGAATGTGATAGAGGATAGGATAGGATAGAGGATAGGATAGGATAGATGATATTATAGGAAAGAGAATAGGATATGATGGAGGATTCGATATTATATAGGATAGGATCGGGGATTGGATAGGATAGAGGATAGGATAGGATAGTGGATAGTATATAATACAGTATAGGATAGGATTGAGGACAGGACGGGATAGATGATAGGATAGGATAGAGGAAAGGATAGAGGATAGGATAGAGGATAGGATAGAGGATAGGATAGAGGATAGGATAGAGAATAGGATAGAGGATAGGATAGGATAGAAGATCGGATAGAGGATAGGATAGGATAGAGGATAGGATAGAGGATAGGATAGAGGATAGGATAGAGGATAGGATAGAGGATTGGATAGGATACAGGATAGGATAGAGGATAGGATAGGATAGAGAATAGGATAGGATAGATGCTATTATAGCAAAGAGGATAGGATAGGATAGAGGATAGGATAGGATAGAGGATAGGATAGGATAGAGGATAGGATAGGATAGAGGATAGGATAGAGGAAAGGATGGGAAAGTGGATAGGATAGGATGGATGATAGGATAGAGGATAGGATAGAGGATTGGATAGGATAGAGGATAGTATAGAATAGAGTATAGGATAATATAGAGGATAGGATAGGATAGAGGATAGGATAGAGGATAGGATATGATACAGGATAGGATAGGATAGAGGATAGGATAGGATAGAGGATATAATAGGATTGAGGAAAGGATAGGATAGAGGATTGGATATGATAGAGGATAGGATAGAGGATAGGATAGAATAGAGGATAGGATAGGATAGAGGATAGGATAGAATAGAGGATAGGATAGGATAAAGGATAGGATAGGATAGAGGATAGGATAGGATAGAGGATAGGATAGAGGATAGGATAGGATACAGGATAGGATAGAGGATAGGATAGCGGATAGGATAGAGGATAGGATAGAGGATACGATAGGATAGAGGATTGGATAGGATAGAGAATCTAATAGGATAGAGAATAGGATAGGATAGAGGATAGGATAGGATAGAGAATAGGATAGAGGATAGGATAGAGGATAGGGTAGAGGATAGGATAGAATAGAGGATAGGATAATATAGAGGATAGGATAGGATAGAGGATAGGATAGGATAGAGGATAGGATAGGATAGAGGATAGGATAGGATAGAGGATAGGATAGGATAGATGATAGGATAGGATAGAGGATAGGATAGGAGAGAGGATAGGATAGGATAGAGGATACAATAGGATAGAGGATAGGATAGGATAGAGGATAGGATAGGATACAGGATAGGATAGGATAGAGGATCGGATAGAGGATAGGATAGGATAGAGGATAAGATAGGATAGAGGAAAGGATAGGATAGAGGATAGGATAGGATAGAGGATAGGATAGGATAGAGGAAAGGATAGGATGGAGGATAGGATAGGATAGAGGATAGGATAGGATAGAGGAAAGGATAGGATAGAGGATAGGATAGGATAGAGGATAGGATAGAGGATAGGATAAGGTAGAGGATAGTATAGGATAGAGGATAGGATAAGATAGAGGATAGGATAGGATAGAGGATAGGATAGGATAGAGGATAGAGGATAGGATAGAGGATAGGATAGGATAGAGGATAGGGTACGATAGAGGATAAGATAGGATAGAGGATAGGATAGAGGATAGGATAGCGGATAGGATAGAGGATAGCATAGAGGATAGGATAGGATAGGGGATAGGATAGGATAGAGGATAGGATAGGATAGAGGGTAGAATGTGATAGAGGATAGGATAGGATAGAGGATAGGATAGGATAGATGATATTATAGGAAAGAGAATAGGATATGATGGAGGATTCGATATTATATAGGATAGGATCGGGGATTGGATAGGATAGAGGATAGGATAGGATAGTGGATAGTATATAATACAGTATAGGATAGGATTGAGGACAGGACGGGATAGATGATAGGATAGGATAGAGGAAAGGATAGAGGATAGGATAGAGGATAGGATAGAGGATAGGATAGAGGATAGGATAGAGAATAGGATAGAGGATAGGATAGGATAGAAGATCGGATAGAGGATAGGATAGGATAGAGGATAGGATAGAGGATAGGATAGAGGATAGGATAGAGGATAGGATAGAGGATTGGATAGGATACAGGATAGGATAGAGGATAGGATAGGATAGAGAATAGGATAGGATAGATGCTATTATAGCAAAGAGGATAGGATAGGATAGAGGATAGGATAGGATAGAGGATAGGATAGGATAGAGGATAGGATAGGATAGAGGATAGGATAGGATAGAGGATAGGATAGGATAGAGGATAGGATAGAGGATAGGATAGGATACAGGATAGGATAGAGGATAGGATAGCGGATAGGATAGAGGATAGGATAGAGGATACGATAGGATAGAGGATTGGATAGGATAGAGAATCTAATAGGATAGAGAATAGGATAGGATAGAGGATAGGATAGGATAGAGAATAGGATAGAGGATAGGGTAGAGGATAGGATAGAATAGAGGATAGGATAATATAGAGGATAGGATAGGATAGAGGATAGGATAGGATAGAGGATAGGATAGGATAGAGGATAGGATAGAATAGAGGATAGGATAGGATAAAGGATAGGATAGGATACATAATAGGATAGAGGATAGGATAGAGGATAGGATAGAGGATAGGATAGCGGATAGGATAGAGGATAGCATAGAGGATAGGATAGGATAGGGGATAGGATAGGATAGAGGATAGGATAGGATAGAGGGTAGAATGTGATAGAGGATAGGATAGGATAGAGGATAGGATAGGATAGATGATATTATAGGAAAGAGAATAGGATATGATGGAGGATTCGATATTATATAGGATAGGATAGGGGATTGGATAGGATAGAGGATAGGATAGGATAGTGGATAGTATATAATACAGTATAGGATAGGATTGAGGACAGGACGGGATAGATGATAGGATAGGATAGAGGAAAGGATAGGATAGAGTATTGGACAGGATAGAGGATAGGATAGAGGGTAGGATGGAGGAAAGGATAGGATAGAGTATAGGACAGGATACAGGATAGGATAGAGGATAGGATAGAGGATAGGATAGAGGATAGGATAGAGGATAGGATAGTGGATAGGATAGAGGATAGGATAGGATAGAGGATAGGATAGAGGATCGGATAGAGGATAGGATAGGATAGAGGATAGGATAGAGGATAGGATAGAGGATAGGATAGGATAGAGGATAGGATAGGATAGAGGATAGGATAGAGGATAGGATAGAGGATAGGATAGAGGATTGGATAGGATACAGGTTAGGATAGAGGATAGGATAGGATAGAGAATAGGATAGGATAGATGCTATTATAGCAAAGAGGATAGGATAGGATAGAGGATAGGATAGGATAGAGGATAGGATAGGATAGAGGATCGGATAGAGGATAGGATAGGATAGAGGATAGGATAGAGGATAGGATAGGATAGAAGATCGGATAGAGGATAGGATAGGATAGAGGATAGGATAGGATAGAGGATAGGATAGGATAGAGGATAGGATAGGATAGAGGATAGGATAGGATAGAGGATAGGATAGGATAGAGGATAGGATAGGATAGAGGATAGGATAGGATAGAGGATAGGATAGGATAGATGATAGGATACGATAGAGGATAGGATAGGATAGACGATGGGATAGGATAGAGGATACAATAGGATAGAGGATAGGATAGGATAGAGGATAGGATAGGATAGGATAGAGGATAGGATAGGATAGAGGATATAATAGGATTGAGGAAAGGATAGGATAGAGGATAGGATAGAGGATAGGATAGAATAGAGGATAGGATAGGATAGAGGATAGGATAGAATAGAGGATAGGATAGGATAGAGGATAGGATAGGATAGAGGATAGGATAGAATAGAGGATAGGATAGGATAAAGAATAGGACAGGATACATAATAGGATAGAGGATAGGATAGGATAGAGGATAGGATAGAGGATAGGATAGAGGATAGGATAGCGGATAGGATAGAGGATAGGATAGAGGATTGGATAGGATACAGGTTAGGATAGAGGATAGGATAGGATAGAGAATAGGATAGGATAGATGCTATTATAGCAAAGAGGATAGGATAGGATAGAGGATAGGATAGGATAGAGGATAGGATAGGATAGAGGATAGGATAGGATAGAGGATAGGATAGGATACAGGATAGTATAGGATGGAAGATAGGATATAATAGAGGATAGGATAGGATAGAGGATAGGATACGATAGAGGATAGGATAGAGGATAGGATAGGATAGAGGATCGGATAGAGGATAGGATAGGATAGAGGATAGGATAGAGGATAGGATAGGATAGAAGATCGGATAGAGGATAGGATACGATAGAGGATAGGATAGAGGATAGGATAGGATAGAGGATCGGATAGAGGATAGGATAGGATAGAGGATAGGATAGAGGATAGGATAGGATAGAAGATCGGATAGAGGATAGGATAGGATAGAGGATAGGATAGAGGATAGGATAGGATAGAGGATAGGATAGAGGATAGGATAGAGGATAGGATAGGATAGAGGATAGGATAGGATAGAGGATAGGATAGGATAGAGGATAGGATAGGATAGAGGATAGGATAGGATAGAGGATAGGATAGGATAGAGGATAGGATAGAGGAAAGGATGGGAAAGTGGATAGGATAGGATGGATGATAGGATAGAGGATAGGATAGAGGATTGGATAGGATGGAGGATATTATAGGATAGAGAATAGGATAGGATAGAGGATAGGATAGGATAGAGGATAGGGTAGAGGATAGGGTAGAGGATAGGATAGAGGATAGGATAGTTGATAGGATAGAGGATAGGATAGAGGATAGGATAGGATAGAGGATAGGATAGGATAGAGGATAGGATAGGATAGAGGATAGGATAGGATAGATGATAGGATACGATAGAGGATAGGATAGGATAGACGATGGGATAGGATAGAGGATACAATAGGATAGAGGATAGGATAGGATAGAGGATAGGATAGGATAGGATAGAGGATAGGATAGGATAGAGGATATAATAGGATTGAGGAAAGGATAGGATAGAGGATAGGATAGAGGATAGGATAGAATAGAGGATAGGATAGGATAGAGGATAGGATAGAATAGAGGATAGGATAGGATAGAGGATAGGATAGGATAGAGGATAGGATAGAATAGAGGATAGGATAGGATAAAGAATAGGACAGGATACATAATAGGATAGAGGATAGGATAGGATAGAGGATAGGATAGAGGATAGGATAGAGGATAGGATAGCGGATAGGATAGAGGATAGGATAGAGGATTGGATAGGATACAGGTTAGGATAGAGGATAGGATAGGATAGAGAATAGGATAGGATAGATGCTATTATAGCAAAGAGGATAGGATAGGATAGAGGATAGGATAGGATAGAGGATAGGATAGGATAGAGGATAGGATAGGATAGAGGATAGGATAGGATACAGGATAGTATAGGATGGAAGATAGGATATAATAGAGGATAGGATAGGATAGAGGATAGGATACGATAGAGGATAGGATAGAGGATAGGATAGGATAGAGGATCGGATAGAGGATAGGATAGGATAGAGGATAGGATAGAGGATAGGATAGGATAGAAGATCGGATAGAGGATAGGATACGATAGAGGATAGGATAGAGGATAGGATAGGATAGAGGATCGGATAGAGGATAGGATAGGATAGAGGATAGGATAGAGGATAGGATAGGATAGAAGATCGGATAGAGGATAGGATAGGATAGAGGATAGGATAGAGGATAGGATAGGATAGAGGATAGGATAGAGGATAGGATAGAGGATAGGATAGGATAGAGGATAGGATAGGATAGAGGATAGGATAGGATAGAGGATAGGATAGGATAGAGGATAGGATAGGATAGAGGATAGGATAGGATAGAGGATAGGATAGAGGAAAGGATGGGAAAGTGGATAGGATAGGATGGATGATAGGATAGAGGATAGGATAGAGGATTGGATAGGATGGAGGATATTATAGGATAGAGAATAGGATAGGATAGAGGATAGGATAGGATAGAGGATAGGGTAGAGGATAGGGTAGAGGATAGGATAGAGGATAGGATAGTTGATAGGATAGAGGATAGGATAGAGGATTGGATAGGATAGAGAATCTAATAGGATAGAGAAAATGAAAGGATAGAGGATAGGATAGGATAGAGGATAGGATAGAGGATAGGATAGAGGATAGGATAGAATAGAGGATAGGATAATAGAGAGGATAGGATAGGATAGAGGATAGGATAGGATACAGGATAGTATAGGATGGAAGATAGGATATAATAGAGGATAGGATAGGATAGAGGATAGGATACGATAGAGGATAGGATACAGGATAGGATAGGATAGAGGATCGGATAGAGGATAGGATAGGATAGAGGATAGGATAGAGGATAGGATAGGATAGAAGATCGGATAGAGGATAGGATACGATAGAGGATAGGATAGAGGATAGGATAGGATAGAGGATCGGATAGAGGATAGGATAGGATAGAGGATAGGATAGAGGATAGGATAGGATAGAAGATCGGATAGAGGATAGGATAGGATAGAGGATAGGATAGAGGATAGGATAGGATAGAGGATAGGATAGAGGATAGGATAGAGGATAGGATAGGATAGAGGATAGGATAGGATAGAGGATAGGATAGGATAGAGGATAGCATAGGATAGAGGATAGGATAGGATAGAGGATAGGATAGGATAGATGATAGGATACGATAGAGGATAGGATAGGATAGACGATGGGATAGGATAGAGGATACAATAGGATAGAGGATAGGATAGGATAGAGGATAGGATAGGATAGGATAGAGGATAGGATAGGATAGGATAGAGGATAGGATAGGATAGAGGATATAATAGGATTGAGGAAAGGATAGGATAGAGGATAGGATAGAGGATAGGATAGAATAGAGGATAGGATAGGATAGAGGATAGGATAGAATAGAGGATAGGATAGGATAGAGGATAGGATAGGATAGAGGATAGGATAGAATAGAGGATAGGATAGGATAAAGAATAATACAGGATACATAATAGGATAGAGGATAGGATAGGATAGAGGATAGGATAGAGGATAGGATAGAGGATAGGATAGCGGATAGGATAGAGGATAGCATAGAGGATAGGATAGGATAGGGGATAGGATAGGATAGATGATATTATACGATAGAGAATAGGATATGATGGAGGATTCGATATTATATAGGATAGGATAGGGGATTGGATAGGATAGAGGATAGGATAGGATAGTGGATAGTATATAATAAAGTATAGGATAGGATTGAGGACAGGACGGGATAGATGATAGGATAGGATAGAGGAAAGGATAGGATAGAGTATTGGACAGGATAGAGGATAGGATAGAGGGTAGGATGGAGGAAAGGATAGGATAGAGTATAGGACAGGATACAGGATAGGATAGAGGATATGATAGAGGATAGGATAGAGGATAGGATAGAGGATAGGATAGCGGATAGGATAGAGGATAGGATAGGATAGAGGATAGGATAGAGGATCGGATAGAGGATAGGATAGGATAGAGGATAGGATAGAGGATAGGATAGGATAGAAGATCGGATAGAGGATAGGATAGGATAGAGGATAGGATAGAGGATAGGATAGAGGATTGGATAGGATACAGGATAGGATAGAGGATAGGATAGGATAGAGAATAGGATAGGATAGATGCTATTATAGCAAAGAGGATAGGATAGGATAGAGGATAGGATAGGATAGAGGATAGGATAGGATAGAGGATAGGATAGGATAGAGGATAGGATAGGATAGAGGATAGGATAGGATAGAGGATAGGATAGGATAGAGGATAGGATAGGATAGAGGATAGGATAGGATAGAGGATAGGATAGGATAGAGGATAGGATAGGATAGAGGATAGGATAGGATAGAGGATAGGATAGGATAGAGGATAGGATAGAGGAAAGGATGGGAAAGTGGATAGGATAGGATGGATGATAGGATAGAGGATAGGATAGAGGATTGGATAGGATGGAGGATATTATAGGATAGAGAATAGGATAGGATAGAGGATAGGATAGGATAGAGGATAGGGTAGAGGATAGGGTAGAGGATAGGATAGAGGATAGGATAGTTGATAGGATAGAGGATAGGATAGAGGATTGGATAGGATAGAGAATCTAATAGGATAGAGAATAGGATAGGATAGAGGATAGGATAGGATAGAGGATAGGATAGAGGATAGGATAGAGGATAGGATAGAATAGAGGATAGGATAATAGAGAGGATAGGATAGGATAGAGGATAGGATAGGATACAGGATAGTATAGGATGGAAGATAGGATATAATAGAGGATAGGATAGGATAGAGGATAGGATACGATAGAGGATAGGATAGAGGATAGGATAGGATAGAGGATCGGATAGAGGATAGGATAGGATAGAGGATAGGATAGAGGATAGGATAGGATAGAAGATCGGATAGAGGATAGGATACGATAGAGGATAGGATAGAGGATAGGATAGGATAGAGGATCGGATAGAGGATAGGATAGGATAGAGGATAGGATAGAGGATAGGATAGGATAGAAGATCGGATAGAGGATAGGATAGGATAGAGGATAGGATAGAGGATAGGATAGGATAGAGGATAGGATAGAGGATAGGATAGAGGATAGGATAGGATAGAGGATAGGATAGGATAGAGGATAGGATAGGATAGAGGATAGCATAGGATAGAGGATAGGATAGGATAGAGGATAGGATAGGATAGATGATAGGATACGATAGAGGATAGGATAGGATAGACGATGGGATAGGATAGAGGATACAATAGGATAGAGGATAGGATAGGATAGAGGATAGGATAGGATAGGATAGAGGATAGGATAGGATAGAGGATATAATAGGATTGAGGAAAGGATAGGATAGAGGATAGGATAGAGGATAGGATAGAATAGAGGATAGGATAGGATAGAGGATAGGATAGAATAGAGGATAGGATAGGATAGAGGATAGGATAGGATAGAGGATAGGATAGAATAGAGGATAGGATAGGATAAAGAATAATACAGGATACATAATAGGATAGAGGATAGGATAGGATAGAGGATAGGATAGAGGATAGGATAGCGGATAGGATAGAGGATAGCATAGAGGATAGGATAGGATAGGGGATAGGATAGGATAGATGATATTATACGATAGAGAATAGGATATGATGGAGGATTCGATATTATATAGGATAGGATAGGGGATTGGATAGGATAGAGGATAGGATAGGATAGTGGATAGTATATAATAAAGTATAGGATAGGATTGAGGACAGGACGGGATAGATGATAGGATAGGATAGAGGAAAGGATAGGATAGAGTATTGGACAGGATAGAGGATAGGATAGAGGGTAGGATGGAGGAAAGGATAGGATAGAGTATAGGACAGGATACAGGATAGGATAGAGGATATGATAGAGGATAGGATAGAGGATAGGATAGAGGATAGGATAGCGGATAGGATAGAGGATAGGATAGGATAGAGGATAGGATAGAGGATCGGATAGAGGATAGGATAGGATAGAGGATAGGATAGGATAGAGGATAGGATAGAGGATAGGATAGGATAGAAGATCGGATAGAGGATAGGATAGGATAGAGGATAGGATAGAGGATAGGATAGAGGATTGGATAGGATACAGGATAGGATAGAGGATAGGATAGGATAGAGAATAGGATAGGATAGATGCTATTATAGCAAAGAGGATAGGATAGGATAGAGGATAGGATAGGATAGAGGATAGGATAGGATAGAGGATAGGATAGGATAGAGGATAGGATAGGATAGAGGATAGGATAGGATAGAGGATAGGATAGGATAGAGGATAGGATAGGATAGAGGATAGGATAGGATAGAGGATAGGATAGGATAGAGGATAGGATAGGATAGAGGATAGGATAGGATAGAGGATAGGATAGGATAGAGGATAGGATAGGATAGAGGATAGGATAGGATAGAGGATAGGATAGAGGAAAGGATGGGAAAGTGGATAGGATAGGATGGATGATAGGATAGAGGATAGGATAGAGGATTGGATAGGATGGAGGATATTATAGGATAGAGAATAGGATAGTATAGAGGATAGGATAGGATAGAGGATAGGGTAGAGGATAGGGTAGAGGATAGGATAGAGGATAGGATAGTTGATAGGATAGAGGATAGGATAGAGGATTGGATAGGATAGAGAATCTAATAGGATAGAGAATAGGATAGGATAGAGGATAGGATAGGATAGAGGATAGGATAGAGGATAGGATAGAGGATAGGATAGAATAGAGGATAGGATAATAGAGAGGATAGGATAGGATAGAGGATAGGATAGGATACAGGATAGTATAGGATGGAAGATAGGATATAATAGAGGATAGGATAGGATAGAGGATAGGATACGATAGAGGATAGGATAGAGGATAGGATAGGATAGAGGATCGGATAGAGGATAGGATAGGATAGAGGATAGGATAGAGGATAGGATAGGATAGAAGATCGGATAGAGGATAGGATACGATAGAGGATAGGATAGAGGATAGGATAGGATAGAGGATCGGATAGAGGATAGGATAGGATAGAGGATAAGATAGAGGATAGGATAGAGGATAGGATAGGATAGAAGATCGGATAGAGGATAGGATAGGATAGAGGATAGGATAGAGGATAGGATAGGATAGAGGATAGGATAGAGGATAGGATAGAGGATAGGATAGAGGATAGGATAGGATAGAGGATAGGATAGAGGATAGGATAGAGGATAGGATAGGATAGAGGATAGGATAGGATAGAGGATAGGATAGGATAGAGGATAGGATAGGATAGAGGATAGGATAGGATAGAGGATAGGATAGGATAGAGGATAGGATAGGATAGATGATAGGATACGATAGAGGATAGGATAGGATAGACGATGGGATAGGATAGAGGATACAATAGGATAGAGGATAGGATAGGATAGAGGATAGGATAGGATAGGATAGAGGATAGGATAGGATAGAGGATATAATAGGATTGAGGAAAGGATAGGATAGAGGATAGGATAGAGGATAGGATAGAATAGAGGATAGGATAGGATAGAGGATAGGATAGAATAGAGGATAGGATAGGATAGAGGATAGGATAGGATAGAGGATAGGATAGAATAGAGGATAGGATAGGATAAAGAATAGGACAGGATACATAATAGGATAGAGGATAGGATAGGATAGAGGATAGGATAGAGGATAGGATAGAGGATAGGATAGCGGATAGGATAGAGGATAGCATAGAGGATAGGATAGGATAGGGGATAGGATAGGATAGATGATATTATACGATAGAGAATAGGATATGATGGAGGATTCGATATTATATAGGATAGGATAGGGGATTAGATAGGATAGAGGATAGGATAGGATAGTGGATAGTATATAATAAAGTATAGGATAGGATTGAGGACAGGACGGGATAGATGATAGGATAGGATAGAGGAAAGGATAGGATAGAGTATTGGACAGGATAGAGGATAGGATAGAGGGTAGGATGGAGGAAAGGATAGGATAGAGTATAGGACAGGATACAGGATAGGATAGAGGATATGATAGAGGATAGGATAGAGGATAGGATAGAGGATAGGATAGCGGATAGGATAGAGGATAGGATAGGATAGAGGATAGGATAGAGGATCGGATAGAGGATAGGATAGGATAGAGGATAGGATAGAGGATAGGATAGGATAGAAGATCGGATAGAGGATAGGATAGGATAGAGGATAGGATAGAGGATAGGATAGAGGATTGGATAGGATACAGGATAGGATAGAGGATAGGATAGGATAGAGAATAGGATAGGATAGATGCTATTATAGCAAAGAGGATAGGATAGGATAGAGGATACGATATTATGGGCTATATGGCAGGATGGAGGACACGATAGGATAGAGGAAAGGATAGGAAAGTGGATAGGATAGGATGGATGATAGGATAGAGGATAGGATAGAGCATTGGATAGGATGGAGGATATTATAGGATAGAGAATAGGATAGGATAGAGGATAGGATAGGATAGAGGATAGGGTAGAGGATAGGGTAGAGGATAGGATAGAGGATAGGATAGTTGATAGGATAGAGGATAGGTTAGAGGATTGGATAGGATAGAGAATCTAATAGGATAGAGAATAGGATAGGATAGAGGATAGGATAGGATAGAGGATAGGATAGAGGATAGGATAGAGGATAGGATAGAGGATAGGATAGAATAGAGGATAGGATAATAGAGAGGATAGGATAGGATAGAGGATAGGATAGGATACAGGATAGTATAGGATGGAAGATAGGATATAATAGAGGATAGGATAGGATAGAGGATAGGATACGATAGAGGATAGGATAGAGGATAGGATAGGATAGAGGATCGGATAGAGGATAGGATAGGATAGAGGATAGGATAGAGGAGAGGATAGGATAGAAGATCGGATAGAGGATAGGATACGATAGAGGATAGGATAGAGGATAGGATAGGATAGAGGATCGGATAGAGGATAGGATAGGATAGAGGATAGGATAGAGGATAGGATAGGATAGAAGATCGGATAGAGGATAGGATAGGATAGAGGATAGGATAGAGGATAGGATAGAGGATAGGATAGAGGATAGGATAGGATAGAGGATAGGATAGGATAGAGGATAGGATAGGATAGAGGATAGGATAGGATAGAGGATTGGATAGGATAGAGGATAGGATAGGATAGAGGATAGGATAGGATAGAGGATAGGATAGGATAGATGATAGGATACGATAGAGGATAGGATAGGATAGACGATGGGATAGGATAGAGGATACAATAGGATAGAGGATAGGATAGGATAGAGGATAGGATAGGATAGGATAGAGGATAGGATAGGATAGAGGATATAATTGGATTGAGGAAAGGATAGGATAGAGGATAGGATAGAGGATAGGATAGAATAGAGGATAGGATAGGATAGAGGATAGGATAGAATAGAGGATAGGATAGGATAGAGGATAGGATAGGATAGAGGATAGGATAGAATAGAGGATAGGATAGGATAAAGAATAGGACAGGATACATAATAGGATAGAGGATAGGATAGGATAGAGGATAGGATAGAGGATAGGATAGAGGATAGGATAGCGGATAGGATAGAGGATAGCATAGAGGATAGGATAGGATAGGGGATAGGATAGGATAGATGATATTATACGATAGAGAATAGGATATGATGGAGGATTCGATATTATATAGGATAGGATAGGGGATTGGATAGGATAGAGGATAGGATAGGATAGTGGATAGTATATAATAAAGTATAGGATAGGATTGAGGACAGGACGGGATAGATGATAGGATAGGATAGAGGAAAGGATAGGATAGAGTATTGGACAGGATAGAGGATAGGATAGAGGGTAGGATGGAGGAAAGGATAGGATAGAGTATAGGACAGGATACAGGATAGGATAGAGGATATGATAGAGGATAGGATAGAGGATAGGATAGAGGATAGGATAGCGGATAGGATAGAGGATAGGATAGGATATAGGATAGGATAGAGGATCGGATAGAGGATAGGATAGGATAGAGGATAGGATAGAGGATAGGATAGGATAGAAGATCGGATAGAGGATAGGATAGGATAGAGGATAGGATAGAGGATAGGATAGAGGATTGGATAGGATACAGGATAGGATAGAGGATAGGATAGGATAGAGGATAGGATAGGATAGAGAATAGGATAGGATAGATGCTATTATAGCAAAGAGGATAGGATAGGATAGAGGATACGATATTATGGGCTATATGGCAGGATGGAGGACACGATAGGATAGAGGAAAGGATAGGAAAGTGGATAGGATAGGATGGATGATAGGATAGAGGATAGGATAGAGGATTGGATAGGATGGAGGATATTATAGGATAGAGAATAGGATAGGATAGAGGATAGGATAGGATAGAGGATAGGGTAGAGGATAGGGTAGAGGATAGGATAGAGGATAGGATAGTTGATAGGATAGAGGATAGGATAGAGGATTGGATAGGATAGATAATCTAATAGGATAGAGAATAGGATAGGATAGAGGATAGGATAGGATAGAGGATAGGATAGAGGATAGGATAGAGGATAGGATAGAGGATAGGATAGAATAGAGGATAGGATAATAGAGAGGATAGGATAGGATAGAGGATAGGATAGGATACAGGATAGTATAGGATGGAAGATAGGATATAATAGAGGATAGGATAGGATAGAGGATAGGATACGATAGAGGATAGGATAGAGGATAGGATAGGATAGAGGATCGGATAGAGGATAGGATAGGATAGAGGATAGGATACGATAGAGGATAGGATAGAGGATAGGATAGGATAGAGGATAGGATAGGATAGAGGATAGGATAGGATAGAGGATAGGATAGGATAGAGGATAGGATAGGATAGATGATAGGATACGATAGAGGATAGGATAGGATAGACGATGGGATAGGATAGAGGATACAATAGGATAGAGGATAGGATAGGATAGAGGATAGGATAGGATAGAGAATAGGATAGGATAGATGATATTATAGCAAAGAGGATAGGATAGGATAGAGGATACGATATTATGGGCTATATGGCAGGATGGAGGACACGATAGGATAGAGGAAAGGATAGGAAAGTGGATAGGATAGGATGGATGATACTATAGAGGATAGGATAGAGGATTGGATAGGATAGAGGATATTATAGGATAGAGAATAGGATAGGATAGAGGATAGGATAGGATAGAGGATAGGTTAGAGGATAGGGTAGAGGATAGGATAGAGGATAGGATAGTTGATAGGATAGAGGATAGGATAGAGGATAGTATAGAATAGAGGATAGGATTGGATACAGGATAGGATAGGATAGAGGATAGGATAGGATAGAGGATATAATAGGATTGAGGAAAGGATAGGATAGAGGATAGGATAGAGGATAGGATAGAATAGAGGTAGGATAGGATAGAGGATAGGATTGGATAGATGATATTATACGATAGAGAATAGGATATGATGGAGGATTCGATATTATATAGGATAGGATAGGGGATTGGATAGGATAGAGGATAGGATAGGATAGTGGATAGTATATAATAAAGTATAGGATAGGATTGAGGACAGGACGGGATAGATGATAGGATAGGATAGAGGAAATGATAGGATAGAGTATTGGACAGGATAGAGGATAGGATAGAGGGTAGGATGGAGGAAAGGATAGGATAGAGTATAGGACAGGATACAGGATAGGATAGAGGATATGATAGAGGATAGGATAGAGGATAGGATAGAGGATAGGATAGAGGATAGGATAGAGGATAGGATAGGATAGAGGATAGGATAGAGGATAGGATAGAGGATAGGATAGAGGATAGGATAGAGGATTGGATAGGATACAGGATAGGATAGAGGATAGGATAGGATAGAGAATAGGATAGGATAGATGCTATTATACCAAAGAGGATAGGATAGGATAGAGGATATGTTAAGAATGTATGTATTAAGAGATCTCCTATTTGAATGAGAAAGACTCGCGCGCTTCTCCGTAATTATGATAAGAGGGGATGCGTTACGCCCATTGGCTCGAGCGATTCGCGAGGAACCGACCGCACCTTCAGTCCGGTATGAATACGTGTACAAGGCAGTCGCTTTATCAATGTACTTCTCCTTTTGATCTATCATCTGTATTTATCTGCTTTCTTATATTAAAACTTTTCTTGATACTCTGTGCTGCAAAACTCTTCACCAATATAACCGCAACAGGTTATGGGCCCAGGCTTGCTTTAAGTCAGTTTATCGAGTAAGAAAGTTAGTGCAGTTGAAAATGGAATCTACGCAGTTAAAGATCGAGAAACTTCGAGACAAGGACAACTGGCATCAATGGCGGTTCATTGTTCGCACGTTATTGGAAAATGAAGTTGATCTCCTGGACGTGTGCGAAGGTAGGCTAACACGACCGAAGGATGGTGGTGTTAATGCTCTTGAAAAAATCGATCAATTTGATAAAGCGGATAGAGCTGCTCGAAGATTAATCGTTACGACGATTGAGAAGAAGCCACTAACTCTTCTATTTAACTGTACCACCGCAAGGGAGATGTGGAAAAGACTCAACGCAGTATACGACATGAAATCAGATGAGAATCTGTCGTTGATTCAAAAACAATTTTATGAATACGAATGGGACTGCAATGAGGATGTTGCGCATAATTTGGCGAAGCTGGATCAGCTTGCGACCAAGATGAAGAGCCTAGGTGGCGAAATTCCGGACTCAATGTTACTATCACGTGCTTTAACAAGTTTACCATCAAAATTTAACCACTTTCATAGTGCGTGGGACTCAGTCGACGATTCGAGAAAGACGTTGGAAAATTTAACGGCACGTTTAATGTCTGAAGAAGCACGACTGCAAAAACAAGACACAATGGATACAAGGTCAGTCGCTTTGATGGTAAACACGAATGGCAAAGGACGTTCAAGATGTAACGGCTCTAACAAGCCGTTTCAAGGTGCGCAAATAGTGAAGAAGAAAGTGCCTATTTGCTATACATGCGGTTTAAGAGGTCATGTTAAGAAGGATTGTGTTGGCTGTTATTCCTGTGGATCGAAGGGTCATCTCAAGAAGAATTGTCCAAAACAAGGAGAACGTTCGAGTTCGCGAGAAGGAGCAGAATATGTGGGAAATGATTCGACCGTGCGACAAGCGTTCGTCGGGAGCAGTGACGGTGCTGCGGAGGGCGACAGCTGGTTGATCGACTCAGGTGCAACGGATCACATGTCGAAAAGAAGAGACTGGTTTTGCGATTATGAGAACTTTAAAATACCGGTAATGATTAGGTTAGGAAATGGAGACGAGACTCCTGCTTATGGTAAAGGGAATATAGAGGTAGAAATGTTTGTTGATGGGTGCCGAATGCCAGGTATGATATACGATGTGTTATATGTTCCGAGACTCAAACGAAATTTATTTTCTGTAAAGGTAGCTGCTAAGAAAGGTATAGATTTTTCTTTGAGAGAATATGGTCAGCGTTTTGTGTTGACGCGCAATGAGGTGACAATAGCGACCGGCTCGGAGAGCGGCGGCTTATACAAACTCAACATGCGTGTTGTTTTTCAGAAGGAAGTGTATACAGTCGATAAGAGCGATGCTGATTGTACCCTACAACTATGGCATGAGCGACTTTGTCATCAGGACAAGAGACATGTGAAAGGTTTTTTGCGTAGCATAGGCGTTGATGTTCCAGAGTCTGACAGTTTTTGTGAAGGCTGTGCGTATGGCAAGCATCACAGGTCGAGTTTCCATGAGAGAGTCGAAAGAGCTACAAAAGTACGTGAAGCGATACACACCGATGTATGCGGACCCATGCAACAGGAATCCCTTGGTAAAAGGCGGTATTTATTAACTTTTAAAGATGAGTTTTCAAGTTTTCGAACAGTTTACTTCTTGCGAGAAAAATCAGAGGTTTCTGAGAAGATAAAGGTTTTTTGTAATGAAATCAAAAATCGATTCGGAGAAAATGTAAAAGAAATCCATAGCGATGGAGGTACCGAATATGTTAATAAGGAGGTAAGGTGTTTTCTAGAGGCTGAAGGTATTAAACATACCGTAAATGTTGCGTACACGCCGCAACAGAATGGCGTTGCAGAGCGGGAAAATCGCATTCTTGTTGAAGCTGCACGTTCGATGATTTATGCAAAATCAGACTTGCCTCTGTTTCTGTGGGCTGAAGCGTTAAATACGGCAGCGTATGTACTTAATCGAACAGGTCCCACAAAGTTACCAGGTAAAACTCCTTATGAGTTATGGTTTGGAAAACCGGCGAATGTAAGTAACTTAAAAATTTTCGGAACCGAGTGTTTTATTCATGTACCAATCGAAAAGCGTAGGAAGCTTGATAAGAAGTCTGTAAAAGGCGTTCTTGTAGGTTACATTGAAAATTGCAAGGGCTATAGAGTATTCGTGTCTAGTTTGAGAGATGTTATTTTAAGTCGAGATGTTCTGTTTAAGGCAGAGACGATTATCCCACAACAAGCCAAAATAAATATTCAGGGAGAGCATGTAGCTGCAAGTAATTCGGAAATAGAAAGTGATGTCGAATCTTTCCGGAGTGTGTATTCCGACGATGAGAAGTCAGATGAGCTAGAAGCACCCTTGCAGTCTTCAAGTGTAGGTAACTCCAATACGAGGGAATTGCGAGATAGAACTAAGATTAAACAAACAGATTTTTATGGTTGTCCACTTACTTATTTGTCGGAAGCTTTACCTTCGAATTATAATGATGCCATTAAGTCACTGTATCGGAACAAATGGAAAGGAGCGATGCAAGAAGAGATGAATTCGTTAAAGGATAATAGAACTTGGATACTTGTAGAAAAGCCGGAAGGGCACAAAGTTATTAATAATCGATGGGTTTTTACTAAGAAACTAAATCCAGATGGTAGTGAGCGTTATAAGGCACGTTTAGTCATAAAAGGGTGTTCGCAAGTCGAAGGAATTGATTATACAGAAACCTTTAGCCCTGTTTTGCGGTTTGACACAGTGAGAGTTTTATTATGTATTGCAGCGCGTGATGGTTTGCATCTAGCTCAATTCGATGTTAAAACTGCTTTCTTGTACGGAACTCTTAAAGAGGATATATACATGAAACAACCAGATGGTTTTCATGATGGTACTACGCGGGTTTGCAAATTGTTAAAAAGTCTATATGGGCTCAAGCAAGCACCAAGGTGCTGGACGGAACATTTTGCTAAATTTCTCGAAGATTTCGGTTTTCTTAAGTGCTCAGCTGACCCATGTTTTTATGTTTATAAAAGGGGGAACGAAAGAATACTTCTTGGTATTTATGTAGATGATGGGCTGTTGGCTGCAACAAACGAAAATCTTTTGGATAAGTTTTTGAATCAATTATGTAAACGGTTTGAAGTTACCAGCACGAAGGATGTTAACCTCTTCCTTGGTTTAGAAATTCATAAATTGGACAATGGCTCCTTTTTTATAAGTCAGGAAAAATATGCAAATAAGGTTTTAGAGAAGTTCAATTTAAGTAATGCCAATAGTGTGTCAACACCTATAGATGTTGGATGGGATTCATCTGTTTCCGGAAAAGAAAGTAATCCAGTACCGTACAGGGAAGCTGTAGGAAATCTTATGTTTTTACAGGTTGTTAGTAGACCAGATATTAGCTTTGCGTTAAATATTGCTTCAAGAGCGTTAGAAAATCCGAGTGAAGCGCATTACTCACTTGTCAAGCGAATATTAAGATATGTAAAAGGTACATTAGATTTAGGTTTACTTTATTGTAAAAAGGGCAATTTAGAAGCGTACAGCGATGCCGATTTCGCTGGAGACAAGGAGACTCGTAAGTCGACATCAGGTATAGTCTGCAAATATGCAGGCGCTGCAGTAACCTGGCGAAGCAAAAGACAAACGTGCATTGCACTCTCGACGACCGAAGCCGAGTATGTAAGCGCGGCAGCGGCGGCCAAAGAAATAGTGTGGCTCAAAAACCTAGTATTTGAGTGTAGCAATGATTATAAAAATGATGTCTCTTTATTTGTGGATAACATGAGCGCTGTAAAGCTGGTAAAAAATCCAGAATTCCATCAACGAACAAAACACATAGATGTTAAATGTCACTACATAAGAGACTTGTATGCGAGGGGTGAAATTATTGTTTCTCATATTAAAAGTAATGACCAACTCGCGGACATATGTACAAAGGCGCTGGCGAAGCCAAAATTTATAGAATTACGACGAAAGTTGGGACTTGTTCACAAGGGTAATATATGTTAAAATAGCGGTCTTATATTTCATCAAACTATCGATCTAGGGAGAGTGTTAAGAATGTATGTATTAAGAGATCTCCTATTTGAATGAGAAAGACTCGCGCGCTTCTCCGTAATTATGATAAGAGGGGATGCGTTACGCCTATTGGCTCGAGCGATTCGCGAGGAACCGACCGCACCTTCAGTCCGGTATGAATACGTGTACAAGGCAGTCGCTTTATCAATGTACTTCTCCTTTTGATCTATCATCTGTATTTATCTGCTTTCTTATATTAAAACTTTTCTTGATACTCTGTGCTGCAAAACTCTTCACCAATATAACCGCAACAGGATACGATATTATGGGCTATATGGCAGGATGGAGGACACGATAGGATAGAGGAAAGGATAGGAAAGTGGATAGGATAGGATGGATGATAGGATAGAGGATAGGATAGAGGATTGGATAGGATGGAGGATATTATAGGATAGAGAATAGGATAGGATAGAGGATAGGATAGGATAGAGGATAGGGTAGAGGATAGGGTAGAGGATAGGATAGGATAGAGGATAGGATAGGATAGAGGATAGGATAGGATAGAGGATAGGATAGGATAGAGGATAGGATAGAGGATAGGATAGAGGATAAAATGGGATAGATGATAGGATAGGATAGAGGATAGGATAGAATAGAGGATAGGATAATATAGAGGATAGGATAGGATACAGGATAGGATAGGATAGAGGATAGGATAGGATAGGATAGAGGATAGGATAGGATAGAGGATAGGATAGGATAGAGGATACGATACAGGATTGGATATGATAGAGGATAGGATAGAGGATAAGATATCATAGAGGATAGGATAAGATACAGGATAGGATAGGTTAGAGGATAGGATAGGATAGAGGATAGGATAGGATAGAGGATAGGATATGATAGAGGATCGGATAGAGGATAGTATAGGATAGAGGATAGGATAGGATAGAGGATAGGATAGAGGATTGGATAAGATAGAGTATATTATATAATAGAAGATATGATAGGATAGAGGATAGGATAGGATAGAGTACAGGATACGATGCAGGATAGGATAGGATAGAAAATAGGATAGGACAGAGGATAGTATAGGATAGATTATAGGATAGGATAGAGGATAGGATAGAGGATAGGATACAGGATAGGATAGGATAGAGGATAGGATAGGATAGAGGATAGGATAGGATAGAGGATAGGATAGGAAAGAGGATAGGATAGGATAGAGGATAGGATAGGATAGAGGATAGGATAGGATAGAGGATAGGATAGAGGAAAGGATAGGAAAGTGGATAGGATAGGATGGATGATAGGATAGAGGATAGGATAGAGGATTGGATAGGATAGAGGATAGTATAGGATGGAAGATAGGATAGGATAGAGGATAGGACAGGATAGAGGATAGGATAGGATAGAGGATAGGATAGGATAGAGGATAGTATAGGATAGAGGATAGGATAGAATAGAGGATAGGATAGGATGGAGGATAGGATGGGATAGAGGATAGGATAGGATAGAGGATAGGATATTATAGAGGATAGGATAGGATAGAGGATAGGATATTATACAGGATAGGATAGGATAGAGGATAGGATAGGATAGAGGATAGGATAGGATAGAGGATAGCTTAGGAAGGAGGATAGGATAGGATAGAGGATAGGATAGGATAGAGTACAGGATACGATGCAGGATAGGATAGGATAGAAAATAGGATAGGACAGAGGATAGTATAGGATAGATTATAGGATAGGATAGAGGATAGGATAGAGGATAGGATACAGGATAGGATAGGATAGAGGATAGGATAGGATAGAGGATAGGATAGGATAGAGGATAGGATAGGAAAGAGGATAGGATAGGATAGAGGATAGGATAGGATAGAGGATAGGATAGGATAGAGGATAGGATAGAGGAAAGGATAGGAAAGTGGATAGGATAGGATGGATGATAGGATAGAGGATAGGATAGAGGATTGGATAGGATAGAGGATAGTATAGGATGGAAGATAGGATAGGATAGAGGATAGGACAGGATAGAGGATAGGATAGGATAGAGGATAGTATAGGATAGAGGATAGGATAGAATAGAGGATAGGATAGGATGGAGGATAGGATGGGATAGAGGATAGGATAGGATAGAGGATAGGATATTATAGAGGATAGGATAGGATAGAGGATAGGATATTATACAGGATAGGATAGGATAGAGGATAGGATAGGATAGAGGATAGGATATTATAGAGGATAGCTTAGGAAGGAGGATAGGATAGGATAGAGGATAGGATAGGATAGAGGATATAATAGGATTGAGGAAAGGATAGGATAGAGGATAGGATAGGATAGAGGATAGGATAGGATAGGATAGAGGATAGGATAGGATAGAGGATAGGATAGGATAGAGGATACGATACAGGATTGGATATGATAGAGGATAGGATAGAGGATAGGATATCATAGGGGATAGGATAGGATAGAGGATAGGATAGGTTAGAGGATAGGATAGGATAGAGGATAGGATAGGATAGAGGATAGGATATGATAGAGGATCGGATAGAGGATAGTATAGGATAGAGGATAGGATAGGATAGAGGATAGTATAGGATAGAGGATAAGATAGGATAGAGGATAGGATAGAGGATTGGATAGGATAGAGTATATTATATAATAGAAGATAGGATAGGATAGAGGATAGGATAGGATAGAGTACAGGATACGATGCAGGATAGGATAGGATAGAAAATAGGATAGGACAGAGGATAGTATAGGATAGAGTATAGGATAGGATAGAGGATAGGATAGAGGATAGGATACAGGATAGGATAGGATAGAGGATAGGATAGGATAGAGGATAGGATAGGATAGAGGATAAGATAGGAAAGAGGATAGGATAGGATAGAGGATAGGATACGATAGAGGATAGGATAGAGGAAAGGATAGGAAAGTGGATAGGATAGGATGGATGATAGGATAGAGGATAGGATAGAGGATTGGATAGGATAGAGGATAGTATAGGATGGAAGATAGGATAGGATAGAGGATAGGACAGGATAGAGGATAGGATACGATAGAGGATAGGATAGAGGATAGGATAGGATAGAGGATAGGATAGGATAGAGGATAGTATAGGATAGAGGATAGGATATAATAGAGGATAGGATAGGATGGAGGATAGGATGGGATAGAGGATAGGATAGGATAGAGGATAGGATATTATAGAGGATAGGATAGGATAGAGGATAGGATAGGATACAGGATAGGATAGGATAGAGAATCGGATAGAGGATAGGATAGGATAGAGGATAGGATAGGATAGAGGAAAGGATAGGATAGAGGATAGGTTAGGATAGAGGATAGGATAGGATAGAGGATAGGATAGGATAGAGGAAAGGATAGGATAGAGGATAGGATAGGATAGAGGAAAGGATAGAGGATAGGATAAGGTAGAGGATAGTATAGAATAGAGGATAGGATAAGATAGAGGATAGGATAGGATAGAGGATAGGATAGGATAGAGGAAAGGATAGGATAGAGGATAGGATAGGATAGAGGAAAGGATAGAGGATAGGATAAGGTAGAGGATAGTATAGAATAGAGGATAGGATAAGATAGAGGATAGGATAGGATAGAGGATAGGATAGGATAGAGGACAGGATAGAGGAAAGGATAGGAAAGTGGATAGGATAGGATGGATGATACTATAGAGGATAGGATAGAGGATAGTATAGGATGGAAGATAGGATAGGATAGAGGATAGGATAGGATAGAGGATAGGATACGTTAGAGGATAGGATACGTTAGAGGATAGGATAGAGGATAGGATAGGATAGAGGATAGCATAGGATAGAGGATAGGATAGAGGATAGGATAGAGGATAGGATAGAATAGAGGATAGGATAATATAGAGGATAGGATAGGATAGAGGATAGGATAGGATAGAGGATAGGATAGAGGATAGGATAGGATAGAGGATAGGATAGGATAGAGGATAGGATAGGATAGAGGATAGGATAGGATACAGGATAGGATAGGATAGAGGAAAGGATAGAGGATAGGATAGGATAAAGGATAGGATACGATAGAGGAGAGGATACGATAGAGGATAGGATAGAGGATAGGATAGAGGATTGGATAGGATATAGTATAATATATAATAGAAGATAGGATAGGATAGAGGATAGTATAGGATAGAGGACAGGATACGATGGAGGATAGGATAGGATAGAAAATAGGATAGGACAGAGGATAGTATAGGATAGAGTATAGGATAGGATAGAGGATAGGATAGAGGATAGGATACAGGATAGGATAGGATAGAGGATAGGATAGGATAGAGGATAGGATCGGATAGAGGATAGGATAGGAAAGAGGATAGGATAGGATAGAGGATAGGATAGGATAGAGGATAGGATAGGATAGAGGATAGGATAGGATAGAGGATAGGATAGGATTGAGGATAGGATAGAGGATAGGATAGGATAGAGGATCAGATAGAGGATAGGATAGGATAGAGGATGGTATAGAGGATAGGATAGATGATAGGATAGGATAGAGGATCTGATAGATGATAGGATAGGATAGAGGATCGGATAGAGGATAGGATCGGATAGAGGATAGGATAGGATAGAGGAAAGGATAGGATAGAGGATAGGATAGGTAATTGGATAGGATAGAGGATAGGATAAGGTAGAGGATAGTATAGGATAGAGGATAGGATAGGGTAGAGGATAGGATAGGATAAAGGATAGGATAGGATAGAGGATAGGATAGGATAGAGGAAAGGATAGGATAGAGGATAGGATAGGATACATGATAGGATAGGATAGAGGCTAGGATAGAGGATAGGATAGAGGATAGGATAGGATAGAGGATAGGATAGAGGATAGGATAGAGGATAGGATAGAGGATAAGATAGGAAAGAGGATAGGATAGGATACAAGATAGGATAGGATAGAGGATAACGAGGGATAGAGGATATGTTAGGATAGAGGATAGAATTGGATAGAGGATAGGATAGGATAGAGGATAGGATTGGATAGAGGATAGGATAGGATAGAGGATAGGATAGGATGGAGGATAGGATAGGATAGAGGATATAATAGGATTGAGGAAAGGATAGGATAGAGGATAGGATAGGATAGAGGATAGGATAGGATAGAGGATAGGCTGGAGTATAGGATAGAGTATAGGATACGATAGAGGATAGGATAGATGATAGGATAGGATAGAGGATCTGATAGAGGATGGGATAGGATACAGGATAGGATAGGATAGAGGATCGGATAGAGGATAGGATGGGATAGAGGATAGGATAGGATAGAGGATAGGATATAATAGAGGATAGGATAGCATAGAGGACAGGATAGGATAGAGGATAGGATAGGATAGAGGAAAGGATAGGATAGAGGATAGGATAGGATAGAGGATAGGATAGGATAGAGGATAGTATAGGATAGAGGATAGGATAGAATAGAGGATAGGATAGGATGGAGGATAGGATAGGATAGAAAATAGGATAGTACAGAGGATAGTATAGGATAGAGTATAGGATAGGATAGAGGATAGGATAGCGGATAGGATATAGGATAGGATAGAGGATAGGGTAGGATAGAGGATAGGATAGAGGATAGGATAGCGGATAGCATAGAGGATAGCATAGAGGATAGGATAGAGGATGGGATAGGATAGAGTATTGGACAGGATAGAGGATAGGATAAATGATAGGATGGAGGAAAGGATAGGATAGAGGATAGGATAGAGGATTGGATAGAGGATAGGATAGCGGATAGCATAGAGGATAGCATAGAGGATAGGATAGGATAGGGGATAGGATAGGATAGAGGATGGGATAGGATAGAGTATTGGACAGGATAGAGGATAGGATAGAGGATAGGATGGAGGAAAGGATAGGATAGAGTATAGGACAGGATAGAGGATAGGATAGAGGATAGGATAGAGGATAGGATAGAGGATAGGATAGAGGATAGGATAGGATAGAGTACAGGATACGATGCAGGATAGGATAGGATAGAAAATAGGATAGGACAGAGGATAGTATAGGATAGAGTATAGGATAGGATAGAGGATAGGATAGAGGATAGGATACAGGATAGGATAGGATAGAGGATCAGAGCGAATCGAAATCTCACCGAGCAAACATCGTAAGAGAGTATAGAAACGCGAAAATTTCAACCGCACTCGCGAGTTTTACTTTAATTTATTCCTACTCGATAGAATTAGTATGAGTACATATAAAAGTAAAAAGTGAGTGGAAAGTTTAAAGTCAAAAGGATTATAAAAGCCGAAAAGTGAATAAAGACGCGAGTTACACGGAAACCGGGTCAAAAGCCCCTCAGGGGCGGATAAACTGCTTTAATTCGAAATTAAATAATTGAATAACAATTGTATAATTCATAAGAAAATAGCAGATCATTAAGTATAGAAACTCGAAAAACCAAACGCGAATACCTGAAAAAGAAAAAGAAAAGATTAAACTCTTAAAAGATCAAAACAGGAATACTTACGTGAAAAAAGATACTTTCAGCAAAATCCGGGTAACGGGAGTGCCGAAAAGCCGAAAAACTGCAACTCTTCGGGTAAAATAGCACCGTGCATCTACCTCGGGAACAGCTATACCTGAAAAGAAATAAAAAAGATTAGAAACTCGTTAAAAATAATAGAAATTTCAATTAGATTCGAAAAATTAATAATTAATTAAAACCAGTGAAAAAAGGTGTAGAAAAAACGACCAAGTACACTCGAGACATAGTTACCAAGAACTTTCAAGTGTCTAGTGACGTGAGAGAGAGAGAGAGAGAGAGAGAGAGAGAGAGAGAGAGAGAGAGAGAAAGACAAAGAACAATAGAGGATAGAGAACACCCGAAAGGCCCGGCGGTAAAGGTCCACACACAACGTGAGGGGTCGGTCTAACGGTCAATCTAAAAGTAAGGTAGGAATTAGAAAGAACTTATACCACAGAGGGATAGCCAGGGTAATAAGTACACCGGATATAAAGTTTTAGAATATCGGACAGAAACGGGTGGAACTCGAAAATAGGCCGATCATAATAAAATTTTAGGAGGGTCTATTTCGGAGGGTGGCGAGTCGAAGGGGGCCGGAAAGGAGAAGTTATTCTCCCCCCTGAAAACCTTTTTGCTCTACACCCACCCATTTCGGAGATATAGCGATTAGCAGGCTTATTTTACGGAATTTAGGGAAACGGACCAGACGAAAGTAAAGTGCTCGCCCGTACCTTTACAACGAGCCGCTGAACGCCGGAATCGGTTATAGTTTAAAATTAGCGTGCATACCGGGTGACCAAATAATTTCGGATCAGAAAAAATTCTGAGTACGTGGGTCGACTCGGTAGGAGTATGTAAGGGGTGTTTTTGATCTGGGGAACGAAGTTCCCCAAGGCAAAAAATTTTTTCGAACCCCCCCCCCCCTTTTCGAGATAACAGCACTGACAAGGGGAAGGAGCCGATTTTCGAAAAAACTTTCAACGAGGCAAATTACGCATACAGCGAGGGCTTTACAACCATATAAGAATAAGTGGGGGTTAACTATCCAAAAACCCCCACTTCCCTCTTGCGAAATCCTGAATTTAGCAGAATTTTAGCATTTTTTAGCGTTTTTTTCGTCACGTTCAGACGACTGCAGACAAGTCGAAGCGTTTTTAGAATTGTTCCCGTCGATCGCACGAGATTTTTCCAAAAATTCTAACAATTTTGCGAAATTCGTCAAATTTCCGAAGTTAGCAGGCAGAGAGAACTTTGCAGCCGTGAAGTAGATTTCTGCGGACCTCGGCGATTCTGTGCGATTTGTAGATAACATAGGTTAGGTTAATAGAAAAATTAGAATTACAACTGTTTGCGTTAGTTTTTTGGTTTTTAGTTGATAGGTTTAGCTAGTAAAGTATTAGAGTTTAGGTTTTAGATTTGTAATCCTAGTGTTAATCTCGAGTCTAGGTACTTTAAGTGTTAGTATATATAAAATAGATTAAGTCTAAGCGAATTGATTAGAGTAAATTAAATTAAGTACATGCGTAACCAGCGATAATAGATTTTTAACGATTTTTGTAGAAATTGAAAAGTCAAATAGAGGCAAATACCTTTAAAAAAAAAAAAGGATAGGATAGAGGATAGGATAGGATTGGAGATAGGATAGGATAGAGGATAGGATAGGAAAGAGGATAGGATAGGATAGAGGATAGGATAGGATAGAGGATAGGATAGGATAGAGGATAGGATAGGATTGAGGATAGGATAGAGGATAGGATAGGATAGAGGATCAGATAGAGGATAGGATAGGATAGAGGATGGTATAGAGGATAGGATAGATGATAGGATAGGATAGAGGATCTGATAGAGGATAGGATAGGATAGAGGATCGGATAGAGGATAGGATAGGATTGAGGATTGTAACCGTTCTTTCCTACCGTTTCTACCGATTCGCGTACGGTGTTACTCGTATCTCTACTTCGCGTCTCGAGACTATCCCTAACCGTCTCGCAGGGCCGGTTACTACCCTAATTTCTCGAAGCTTGCACGTTCGCGAGCAGGAATGGATTCGTGCCTCCAGGCACTGGAAAGCGGCGAGGTATGGACGAGTTAAATGAGATATTCGTAGCCCAGATAAGGTAACAAAAGATGATATATTCTCGTAAGAACCATCGTGTGTGTTTGGATACAGTAATTCCAGGTACCGTGTGGAACAATAGGTCGGCCTCCCGTGCCGACGGCTCGCGACAAAGTATTATGAACGCGTGAAAGACGCTCGCGGTACGCTCGCTCGACTCTACGCCCGGTTTTCGGAATCGGTTTAGAAAATCACTCAGCACGGATCGCGCCCCGCGACAAGCAGTTCGTGACCCGTCTGACCGCCCCTACACTCGGCCGGATAATCGTACGAGTGATCAGGATGGAGACAAACACGAAATCGCCGTCACTCCACGCTTCCAATGATTCTGCTCTTCGGCACGTAATCGTGGCCTCTAAGCAGTCTCGGGCGAGGCGGCGGCAGAGTGTCAGTGACCGTGCAAAGTCCGATCGCTCCTATCTGACCCGAAATCCGCGATCGAACGACGTCGTACCCGTCAGACCATCCAGGCACCTGGACGATGTTCGGACAAGTGGCCTGAGTGGAGACGCACACTAAACCTTGGTCACTCCACGGAACGCACGAGTCTACCCTTTGGCATGATACATGGCCTCGGAGTATTCTCGGATATTGGTCACGGCAGAGTGTCCACGATCGTGCAAGGCGCGATCGTCTCGATTCAGTAGAGACGTGCACTAAACCTCGATTATTCCACGGGACCTATAAGTTCACCCTTTGGCACGATACGTGGCCTCGGAGTGATCTCGGACAAAGGTCACGACAGAATACTCGGGATCGTGCGATGCTCTTTCGTACCGATTCGGGGGAGACTCGCACTAAACCTCGGTCGCTCGACGGGACCCAGGAGTCTACCCTTCGGCACGATACGTGGCCTCGGAGCAAGCTCTGATAAGGTCACGACAGAGTAGCCGCGATCGTACGAAGTACAATCGCCTCGAATCTGGTCGAGACCCACACCAAACCTCGGTAATTCCACGGGACCCAGAAGAGTACCCTCTGGCACGGTGCGTGGCCTCGGAGTACCCTCGATTAAGGTCACGGCAGAAGAACGCTGATTGTGCGAAGTGAAATAGTCTCGATCCAGACGAGACTCACAGAAAACCTCGGCAGTCCCTCGGAACCCAGGAGTTTACCCTTTGGTACGTTTCGTAGCCTCAGAGTACGCTCTGTTGAGGTTTCGGAAGAACCACCGCGATCATGCGATGATTGACTGTCTCGCTTCGACCCGTATAGTACGTACCGTATCTTTGAAACGATACTTATACGTACCCTATACTAATATTTATATTTGAAGGACGAAGTGAATCTACTGCGTCTGTTCGACGCGATAATCGCACGCTTGGCGACGCGTTTCTATCTCTGCGCGACGCAGTTCTCTAAATTTTACAAAATCGTGTCGTACCGACACACGGCGCCTTCCACTCGCCGTCGCTCCTAAATAGTACTCGCGACTTGCTCGCTGCAAGTAATCTACACTGACACTAGTAATGCTTCACTTCGGAATTGATAATTAAACATTTCTCGATCAATCTTTAGGCGAGTGAAAATTATGTAATTTCGTTTGACTATTACGCGGTCACGTCCGAGAGTCACGGAGCTTTATATAAAACGTTTCGACAGTGCCACGGCGCGGTTTGCGCTCGTGACTCCTCGGTTTGAGGCGCGTACGCGTTGAGAGCAGGAAGGACGGTTTGCCTTGCTCTGCCGAGTCGGTTTGACTCCTCGAACGGGTACCGTGTTTCGTCGAATAGACACAATTCTTAAACGCGTGTTTCTCGGACCGCTTCCAGACGTAGAGTGCTGGATCGCTGGCTCGCATCGACCTCCTTCGATCATTATCGAGTGGGGATCGATGCGTGCGCAACTCGACAAGGATCGCGATATCTCGCGATCCCTCACTATCTCCGGACTCGCGAACAACGTAGTATGGTACGGTGGTGGGGTCGTATCGCCGACCGATACGTGCGGTATATGTGTATGCAACCGACACGGTTACAGGATAGGTTAGAGGATAGGATAGGATAGAGGATAGGATAGGATAGAGGATAGGGCAGAGGATAGGGTAGAGGATAGGATAGTTGATAGGATAGAGGATAGGATAGAGGATAGGATAGAATAGAGTATAGGATAATATAGAGGATAGGATAGGATAGAGGATAGGATAGGATAGAGGATAGGATAGGATAGAGGATAGGATAGGATAGAGGATAGGATAGGATAGAGGATAGGATAGGATAGAGGATAGGATAGGATAGAGGATAGGATAGGATAGAGGATAGGATAGGATAGAGGATAGGATAGGATAAAGGATAGGATAGGATAGAGGATAGGATAGGATAGAGGAATTGATAGGATAGAGGATAGGATAGGATAGAGGATAGGATAGGATGGAGGATAGGATAGGATAGAGGATATAATAGGATTGAGGAAAGGATAGGATAGAGGATAGGATAGGATAGAGGATATCATAGGATAGAGGCTAGGATAGAGGATAGGATAGAGGATAGGATAGGATAGAGGATAGGATAGAGGATAGGATAGAGGATAGGATAGAGGATAAAATAGGAAAGAGGATAGGATAGGATAGAGGATAGGATAGGATAGAGGATATAATAGGATAGAAGATAGGATAGGATTGAGAATCGGATAGAGGATAGGATAGGATAGAGGATAGGATAGGATAGAGGAAAGGATAGGATAGAGGATAGGATAGGATAGAGGATAGGATAGGATAGAGGATAGTATAGGATAGAGGATAGGATAGAATAGAGGATAGGATAGGATGGAGGATAGGATAGGATAGAAAATAGGATAGTACAGAGGATAGTATAGGATAGAGTATAGGATAGGATACAGGATAGGATAGGGTAGAAGATAGGATAGAGGATAGGATAGAGGATAGGATAGAGGATAGGATAGAGGATAGGATAGAATAGAGGATAGGATAATATAGAGGATAGGATAGGATAGAGGATAGGATAGGATAGAGGATAGGATAGGATAGAGGATAGTATAGGATAGAGGATAGGATAGAATAGAGGATAGGATAGGATAAGGGATAGGATAGGATAGAGGATAGGATAGGATAGAGTACAGGATACGATGCAGGATAGGATAGGATAGAAAGTAGGATAGGACAGAGGATAGTATAGGATAGAGTATAGGATAGGATAGAGGATAGGATAGAGGATAGGATACAGGATAGGATAGGATAGAGGATAGGATAGGATTGGGGATAGGATAGGATAGAGGATAGGATAGGATAGAGGATAGGGTAGGATAGAGAATAGGATAGGATTGAGGATAGGATAGAGGATAGGATAGGATAGAGGATAGGATAGGATAGAGGATCAGATAGAGGATAGGATAGGATAGAGGATGGTATAGAGGATAGGGTAGATGATAGGATAGGATAGAGGATCTGATAGAGGATAGGATAGGATAGAGGAACGGATAGAGGATAGGATAGGATTGAGGATAGGTTAGAGGATAGGATAGGATAGAGGATAGGATAGGATAGAGGATAGGATAGGATAGAGGATAGGATAGGTAATTGGATAGGATAGAGGATAGGATAAGGTAGAGGATAGTGTAGGATAGAGGATAGGATAGGATAGAGGATAGGATAGGATAAAGGATAGGATAGGATAGAGCATAGGATAGGATAGAGGAAAGGATAGGATAGAGGATAGGATAGGATAGAGGATAGGATAGGATGGAGGATAGGATAGGATAGAGGATATAATAGGATTGAGGAAAGGATAGGATAGAGGATAGGATAGGATAGAGGATATCATAGGATAGAGGATAGGCTGGAGTATAGGATAGAGGATAGGATAGAGGATAGGATAGGATAGAGGATGGAATAGGATAGAAGATAGGATAGGATAGAGAATCGGATAGAAGATAGGATAGGATAGAGGATAGGCTGGAGTATAGGATAGAGGATAGGATACGATAGAGGATAGGATAGATGATAGGATAGGATAGAGGATCTGATAGAGGATGGGATAGGATACAGGATAGGATAGGATAGAGGATCGGATAGAGGATAGGATGGGATAGAGGATAGGATAGGATAGTGGATAGGATATAATAGAGGATAGGATAGCATAGAGGACAGGATAGGATAGAGGATAGGATAGGATAGAGGAAAGGATAGGATAGAGGATAGGATAGGATAGAGGATCGGATAGAGGATAGGATAGGATAGAGGATAGGATAGAGGATAGGATAGGATAGAAGATCGGATTGAGGATAGGATAGGATAGAGGATAGGATAGGATAGAGGATACGATATTATGGGCTATTTGGGAGGATGGAGGACACGATAGGATAGAGGAAAGGATAGGAAAGTGGATAGGATAGGATGGATGATAGGATAGAGGATAGGATAGAGGATAGTATAGGATAGAGAATCGGATAGAGGATAGGATAGGATAGAGGATAGGCTGGAGTATAGGATAGAGGATATGATACGATAGAGGATAGGATAGATGATAGGATAGGATAGAGGATCTGATAGAGGATGGGATAGGATACAGGATAGGATAGGATAGAGGATCGGATAGAGGATAGGATGGGATAGAGGATAGGATAGGATAGAGGATAAGATATAATAGAGGACAGGATAGGATAGAGGATAGGATAGGATAGAGTACAGGATACGATGCAGGATAGGATAGGATAGAAAGTAGGATAGGACAGAGGATAGTATAGGATAGAGTATAGGATAGGATAGAGGATAGGATAGAGGATAGGATACAGGATAGGATAGGATAGAGGATAGGATAGGATTGGGGATAGGATAGGATAGAGGATAGGATAGGATAGAGGATAGGGTAGGATAGAGGATAGGATAGGATTGAGGATAGGATAGAGGATAGGATAGGATAGAGGATAGGATAGGATAGAGGATCAGATAGAGGATAGGATAGGATAGAGGATGGTATAGAGGATAGGGTAGATGATAGGATAGGATAGAGGATCTGATAGAGGATAGGATAGGATAGAGGGACGGATAGAGGATAGGATAGGATTGAGGATAGGTTAGAGGATAGGATAGGATAGAGGATAGGATAGGATAGAGGATAGGATAGGATAGAGGATAGGATAGGTAATTGGATAGGATAGAGGATAGGATAAGGTAGAGGATAGTGTAGGATAGAGGATAGGATAGGATAGAGGATAGGATAGGATGGAGGATAGGATAGGATAGAGGATATAATAGGATTGAGGAAAGGATAGGATAGAGGATAGGATAGGATAGAGGATATCATAGGATAGAGGATAGGCTGGAGTATAGGATAGAGGATAGGATAGAGGATAGGATAGGATAGAGGATGGAATAGGATAGAAGATAGGATAGGATAGAGAATCGGATAGAAGATAGGATAGGATAGAGGATAGGCTGGAGTATAGGATAGAGGATAGGATACGATAGAGGATAGGATAGATGATAGGATAGGATAGAATATCTGATAGAGGATGGGATAGGATACAGGATAGGATAGGATAGAGGATCGGATAGAGGATAGGATGGGATAGAGGATAGGATAGGATAGTGGATAGGATATAATAGAGGATAGGATAGCATAGAGGACAGGATAGGATAGAGGATAGGATAGGATAGAGGAAAGGATAGGATAGAGGATAGGATAGGATAGAGGATCGGATAGAGGATAGGATAGGATAGAGGATAGGATAGAGGATAGGATAGGATAGAAGATCGGATTGAGGATAGGATAGGATAGAGGATAGGATAGGATAGAGGATACGATATTATGGGCTATTTGGGAGGATGGAGGACACGATAGGATAGAGGAAAGGATAGGAAAGTGGATAGGATAGGATGGATGATAGGATAGAGGATAGGATAGAGGATAGTATAGGATAGAGGATAGGATAGGATAGAGAATCGGATAGAGGATAGGATAGGATAGAGGATAGGCTGGAGTATAGGATAGAGGATATGATACGATAGAGGATAGGATAGATGATAGGATAGGATAGAGGATCTGATAGAGGATGGGATAGGATACAGGATAGGATAGGATAGAGGATCGGATAGAGGATAGGATGGGATAGAGGATAGGATAGGATAGAGGATAAGATATAATAGAGGACAGGATAGGATAGAGGATAGGATAGGATAGAGGAAAGGATAGGATAGAGGATAGGATAGGATAGAGGATAGGATAGGATACAGGATAGGATAGGATAGAGGATAGTATAGGATAGAGGATAGGATAGAATAGAGGATAGGATAGGATGGAGGATAGGATAGGATAGAAAATAGGATAGTACAGAGGATAGGATAGGATAGAGGATAGGATAGGATAGAGGATAGGATAGGATAGAGGATAGTATAGGATAGAGGATAGGATAGAATAGAGGATAGGATAGGATAAAGGATAGGATAGGATAGAGGATAGGATACGATAGGATAGAGGATAGGATAGGATAGGATAGAGGATAGGATAGAGGATAGGATAGAGGATAGGATAGCGGATAGGATATAGGATAGGATAGAGGATAGGGTAGGATAGAGGATAGGATAGAGGATAGGATAGCGGATAGCATAGAGGATAGCATAGAGGATAGGATAGGATAGGGGATAGGATAGGATAGAGGATGGGATAGGATAGAGTATTGGACAGGATAGAGGATAGGATAGAGGATAGGATGGAGGAAAGGATAGGATAGAGTATAGGACAGGATAGAGGATAGGATAGAGGATAGGATAGAGGATAGGATAGGATAGAGGATCGGATAGAGGATAGGATAGAGGATAGGATAGGATAGAGGATAGGATAGGATAGAGGATAGGATAGGATAGAGGATACGATATTATGGGCTATATGGCAGGATGGAGGACACGATAGGATAGAGGAAAGGATAGGAAAGTGGATAGGATAGGATGGATGATAGGATAGAGGATAGGATAGAGGATAGTATAGGATAGAGGATAGGATAGGATAGAGGATAGGGTAGGATAGAGGATAGGATAGGATTGAGGATAGGATAGAGGATAGGATAGGATAGAGGATAGGATAGGATAGAGGATCAGATAGAGGATAGGATAGGATAGAGGATGGTATAGAGGATAGGGTAGATGATAGGATAGGATAGAGGATCTGATAGAGGATAGGATAGGATAGAGGATCGGATAGAGGATAGGATAGGATTGAGGATAGGTTAGAGGATAGGATAGGATAGAGGATAGGATAGGATAGAGGATAGGATAGGATAGAGGATAGGATAGGTAATTGGATAGGATAGAGGATAGGATAAGGTAGAGGATAGTGTAGGATAGAGGATAGGATAGGATAGAGGATAGGATAGGATAAAGAATAGGATAGGATAGAGGATAGGATAGGATAGAGGAAAGGATAGGATAGAGGATAGGATAGGATAGAGGATAGGATAGGATGGAGGATAGGATAGGATAGAGGATATAATAGGATTGAGGAAAGGATAGGATAGAGGATAGGATAGGATAGAGGATATCATAGGATAGAGGATAGGCTGGAGTATAGGATAGAGGATAGGATAGAGGATAGGATAGGATAGAGGATGGAATAGGATAGAAGATAGGATAGGATAGAGAATCGGATAGAAGATAGGATAGGATAGAGGATAGGCTGGAGTATAGGATAGAGGATAGGATACGATAGAGGATAGGATAGATGATAGGATAGGATAGAGGATCTGATAGAGGATGGGATAGGATACAGGATAGGATAGGATAGAGGATCGGATAGAGGATAGGATGGGATAGAGGATAGGATAGGATAGTGGATAGGATATAATAGAGGATAGGATAGCATAGAGGACAGGATAGGATAGAGGATAGGATAGGATAGAGGAAAGGATAGGATAGAGGATAGGATAGGATAGAGGATCGGATAGAGGATAGGATAGGATAGAGGATAGGATAGAGGATAGGATAGGATAGAAGATCGGATTGAGGATAGGATAGGATAGAGGATAGGATAGGATAGAGGATACGATATTATGGGCTATTTGGGAGGATGGAGGACACGATAGGATAGAGGAAAGGATAGGAAAGTGGATAGGATAGGATGGATGATAGGATAGAGGATAGGATAGAGGATAGGATAGGATAGAGGATCGAATAGAGGATAGTATAGGATAGAGGATAGCATAGGATAGAGGATCGGATAGAGGATAGGATAGGATAAAGGATAGGATACGATAGAGGAGAGGATACGATAGAGGATAGGATAGAGGATAGGATAGAGGATTGGATAGGATAGAGTATATTATATAATAGAAGATAGGATAGGATAGAGGATAGGATAGGATAGAGGACAGGATACGATGGAGGATAGGATAGGATAGAAAATAGGATAGGACAGAGGATAGTATAGGATAGAGTATAGGATAGGATAGAGGATAGGATAGAGGATAGGATACAGGATAGGATAGGATAGAGGATAGGATAGGATAGAGGATAGGATAGGATAGAGGATAGGATAGGAAAGAGGATAGGATAGGATAGAGGATAGGATAGGATAGAGAATAGGATAGGATAGACGATAGGATACGATTGAGGATAGGATAGAGGATAGGATAGGATAGAGGATAGGATAGGATAGAGGATCAGATAGAGGATAGGATACAGGATAGGATAGGATAGAGGATAGGATAGGATAGAGGATAGGATAGGATAGAGGATAGGATAGGAAAGAGGATAGGATAGGATAGAGGATAGGATAGGATAGAGGATAGGATAGAGGAAAGGATAGGGAAGTGGATAGGATAGGATGGATGATAGGATAGAGGATAGGATAGAAGATTGGATAGGATAGAGGATAGTATAGGATGGAAGATAGGATAGGATAGAGGATAGGACAGGATGGAGGATAGGATAGGATAGAGGATAGGATAGGATAGAGGATAGGATATTATAGAGGATAGGATAGGATAGAGGATAGGATAGGATACAGGATAGGATAGGATAGAGAATCGGATAGAGGATAGGATAGGATAGAGGATAGGATAGGATAGAGGTTAGGATAGGATAGAGGAAAGGATAGGATAGAGGATAGGATAGGATAGAGGAAAGGATAGAGGATAGGATAAGGTAGAGGATAGTATAGAATAGAGGATAGGATAAGATAGAGGATAGGATAGGATAGAGGATAGGATAGGGTAGAGGACAGGATAGAGGAAAGGATAGGAAAGTGGATAGGATAGGATGGATGATACTATAGAGGATAGGATAGAGGATTGGATAGGATAGAGGATAGTATAGGATGGAAGATAGGATAGGATAGAGGATAGGGTAGGATAGAGGATAGGATACGATAGAGGATAGGATAGGATAGAGGATAGGATAGGATAGAGGATAGGATAGGATAGAGGATCGGATAGAGGATAGTATAGGATAGAGGATAGGATAGGGTAGAGGAAAGGATAGAGGATAGGATAGGATAAAGGATAGGATACGATAGAGGAGAGGATACGATAGAGGATAGGATAGAGGATAGGATAGAGGAGAGGATACGATAGAGGATAGGATAGAGGATAGGATAGAGGATAGGATACAGGATAGGATAGGATAGAGGATATAATAGGATTGAGGAAAGGATAGAATAGAGGATAGGATAGGATAGAGGATAGGATAGGATAGGATAGAGGATAGGATAGGATAGAGGATAGGATAGGATAGAGGATAGGATATGATAGAGGATAGGATAGGAAAGAGGATAGGATATGATAGAGGATTGGATAGGATAGAGTATATTATATAATAGAAGATAGGATAGGATAGAGGATAGGATAGGATAGAGGACAGGATACGATGGAGGATAGGATAGGATAGAAAATAGGATAGGACAGAGGATAGTATAGGATAGAGTATAGGATAGGATAGAGGATAGGATAGAGGATAGGATACAGGATAGGATAGGATAGAGGATAGGATAGGATAGAGGATAGGATAGGATAGAGGATAGGATAGGAAAGAGGATAGGATAGGATAGAGGATAGGATAGGATAGAGAATAGGATAGGATAGACGATAGGATACGATTGAGGATAGGATAGAGGATAGGATAGGATAGAGGATAGGATAGGATAGAGGATCAGATAGAGGATAGGATACAGGATAGGATAGGATAGAGGATAGGATAGGATAGAGGATAGGATAGGATAGAGGATAGGATAGGAAAGAGGATAGGATAGGATAGAGGATAGGATAGGATAGAGGATAGGATAGAGGAAAGGATAGGGAAGTGGATAGGATAGGATGGATGATAGGATAGAGGATAGGATAGAAGATTGGATAGGATAGAGGATAGTATAGGATGGAAGATAGGATAGGATAGAGGATAGGACAGGATGGAGGATAGGATAGGATAGAGGATAGGATAGGATAGAGGATAGGATATTATAGAGGATAGGATAGGATAGAGGATAGGATAGGATACAGGATAGGATAGGATAGAGAATCGGATAGAGGATAGGATAGGATAGAGGATAGGATAGGATAGAGGTTAGGATAGGATAGAGGAAAGGATAGGATAGAGGATAGGATAGGATAGAGGAAAGGATAGAGGATAGGATAAGGTAGAGGATAGTATAGAATAGAGGATAGGATAAGATAGAGGATAGGATAGGATAGAGGATAGGATAGGGTAGAGGACAGGATAGAGGAAAGGATAGGAAAGTGGATAGGATAGGATGGATGATACTATAGAGGATAGGATAGAGGATTGGATAGGATAGAGGATAGTATAGGATGGAAGATAGGATAGGATAGAGGATAGGGTAGGATAGAGGATAGGATACGATAGAGGATAGGATAGGATAGAGGATAGGATAGGATAGAGGATAGGATAGGATAGAGGATCGGATAGAGGATAGTATAGGATAGAGGATAGGATAGGGTAGAGGAAAGGATAGAGGATAGGATAGGATAAAGGATAGGATACGATAGAGGAGAGGATACGATAGAGGATAGGATAGAGGATAGGATAGAGGAGAGGATACGATAGAGGATAGGATAGAGGATAGGATAGAGGATAGGATACAGGATAGGATAGGATAGAGGATATAATAGGATTGAGGAAAGGATAGAATAGAGGATAGGATAGGATAGAGGATAGGATAGGATAGGATAGAGGATAGGATAGGATAGAGGATAGGATAGGATAGAGGATAGGATATGATAGAGGATAGGATAGGAAAGAGGATAGAATAGGATAGAGGACAGGATAGGATAGAGGATATAATAGGATTGAGGAAAGGATAGGATAGAGGATAGGATAGGATAGAGGATAGGATAGGATAGGATAGAGGATAGGATAGGATAGGATAGAGGATAGGATAGGATAGAGGATACGATACAGGATTGGATATGATAGAGGATAGGATAGAGGATCGGATATCATAGAGGATAGGATAGGATAGAGGATAGGATAGGATAAAGGATAGGATACGATAGAGGAGAGGATACGATAGAGGATAGGATAGAGGATAGGATAGAGGATTGGATAGGATAGAGTATATTATATAATAGAAGATAGGATAGGATAGAGGATAGGATAGGATAGAGGACAGGATACGATGGAGGATAGGATAGGATAGAAAATAGGATAGGACAGAGGATAGTATAGGATAGAGTATAGGATAGGATAGAGGATAGGATAGAGGATAGGATACAGGATAGGATAGGATAGAGGATAGGATAGGATAGAGGATAGGATAGGATAGAGGATAGGATAGGAAAGAGGATAGGATAGGATAGAGGATAGGATAGGATAGAGAATAGGATAGGATAGACGATAGGATACGATTGAGGATAGGATAGAGGATAGGATAGGATAGAGGATAGGATAGGATAGAGGATCAGATAGAGGATAGGATACAGGATAGGATAGGATAGAGGATAGGATAGGATAGAGGATAGGATAGGATAGAGGATAGGATAGGAAAGAGGATAGGATAGGATAGAGGATAGGATAGGATAGAGGATAGGATAGAGGAAAGGATAGGGAAGTGGATAGGATAGGATGGATGATAGGATAGAGGATAGGATAGAAGATTGGATAGGATAGAGGATAGTATAGGATGGAAGATAGGATAGGATAGAGGATAGGACAGGATGGAGGATAGGATAGGATAGAGGATAGGATAGGATAGAGGATAGGATATTATAGAGGATAGGATAGGATAGAGGATAGGATAGGATACAGGATAGGATAGGATAGAGAATCGGATAGAGGATAGGATAGGATAGAGGATAGGATAGGATAGAGGATAGGATAGGATAGAGGAAAGGATAGGATAGAGGATAGGATAGGATAGAGGAAAGGATAGAGGATAGGATAAGGTAGAGGATAGTATAGAATAGAGGATAGGATAAGATAGAGGATAGGATAGGATAGAGGATAGGATAGGGTAGAGGACAGGATAGAGGAAAGGATAGGAAAGTGGATAGGATAGGATGGATGATACTATAGAGGATAGGATAGAGGATTGGATAGGATAGAGGATAGTATAGGATGGAAGATAGGATAGGATAGAGGATAGGGTAGGATAGAGGATAGGATACGATAGAGGATAGGATAGGATAGAGGATAGGATAGGATAGAGGATAGGATAGGATAGAGGATCGGATAGAGGATAGTATAGGATAGAGGATAGGATAGGGTAGAGGAAAGGATAGAGGATAGGATAGGATAAAGGATAGGATACGATAGAGGAGAGGATACGATAGAGGATAGGATAGAGGATAGGATAGAGGAGAGGATACGATAGAGGATAGGATAGAGGATAGGATAGAGGATAGGATACAGGATAGGATAGGATAGAGGATATAATAGGATTGAGGAAAGGATAGGATAGAGGATAGGATAGGATAGAGGATAGGATAGGATAGGATAGAGGATAGGATAGGATAGAGGATAGGATAGGATAGAGGATAGGATATGATAGAGGATAGGATAGGAAAGAGGATAGAATAGGATAGAGGACAGGATAGGATAGAGGATATAATAGGATTGAGGAAAGGATAGGATAGAGGATAGGATAGGATAGAGGATATGATAGGATAGGATAGAGGATAGGATAGGATAGGATAGAGGATAGGATAGGATAGAGGATACGATACAGGATTGGATATGATAGAGGATAGGATAGAGGATCGGATATCATAGAGGATAGGATAGGATAGAGGATAGGATAGGATAAAGGATAGGATACGATAGAGGAGAGGATACGATAGAGGATAGGATAGAGGATAGGATAGAAGATTGGATAGGATAGAGTATATTATATAATAGAAGATAGGATAGGATAGAGGATAGGATAGGATAGAGGACAGGATACGATGGAGGATAGGATAGGATAGAAAATAGGATAGGACAGAGGATAGTATAGGATAGAGTATAGGATAGGATAGAGGATAGGATAGAGGATAGGATACAGGATAGGATAGGATAGAGGATAGGATAGGATAGAGGATAGGATAGGATAGAGGATAGGATAGGAAAGAGGATAGGATAGGATAGAGGATAGGATAGGATAGAGAATAGGATAGGATAGACGATAGGATACGATTGAGGATAGGATAGAGGATAGGATAGGATAGAGGATAGGATAGGATAGAGGATCAGATAGAGGATAGGATACAGGATAGGATAGGATAGAGGATAGGATAGGATAGAGGATAGGATAGGATAGAGGATAGGATAGGAAAGAGGATAGGATAGGATAGAGGATAGGATAGGATAGAGGATAGGATAGAGGAAAGGATAGAGAAGTGGATAGGATAGGATGGATGATAGGATAGAGGATAGGATAGAAGATTGGATAGGATAGAGGATAGTATAGGATGGAAGATAGGATAGGATAGAGGATAGGACAGGATGGAGGATAGGATAGGATAGAGGATAGGGTAGGATAGAGGATAGGATACGATAGAGGATAGGATAGGATAGAGGATAGGATAGGATAGAGGATAGGATAGGATAGAGGATCGGATAGAGGATAGTATAGGATAGAGGATAGGATAGGGTAGAGGAAAGGATAGAGGATAGGATAGGATAAAGGATAGGATACGATAGAGGAGAGGATACGATAGAGGATAGGATAGAGGATAGGATAGAGGAGAGGATACGATAGAGGATAGGATAGAGGATAGGATAGAGGATAGGATACAGGATAGGATAGGATAGAGGATATAATAGGATTGAGGAAAGGATAGGATAGAGGATAGGATAGGATAGAGGATAGGATAGGATAGGATAGAGGATAGGATAGGATAGAGGATAGGATAGGATAGAGGATAGGATATGATAGAGGATAGGATAGGAAAGAGGATAGAATAGGATAGAGGACAGGATAGGATAGAGGATATAATAGGATTGAGGAAAGGATAGGATAGAGGATAGGATAGGATAGAGGATAGGATAGGATAGGATAGAGGATAGGATAGGATAGAGGATACGATACAGGATTGGATATGATAGAGGATAGGATAGAGGATCGGATATCATAGAGGATAGGATAGGATAGAGGATAGGATAGGTTAGAGGATAGGATAGGATAGAGGATAGGATAGAGGATAGGATACAGGATAGGAAAGGATAGAGGATAGGATAGGATAGAGGATAGGATAGGATAGAGGATAGGATAGGAAAGAGGATAGGATAGGATAGAGGATAGGATAGGATAGAGGATAGGATAGGATAGAGGATAGGATATTATAGAGGATAGGATAGGATAGAGGATAGGATAGGATACAGGATAGGATAGGATAGAGAATCGGATAGAGGATAGGATAGGATAGAGGATAGGATAGGATAGAGGATAGGATAGGATAGAGGAAAGGATAGGATAGAGGATAGGTTAGGATAGAGGATAGGATAGGATAGAGGATAGGATAGGATACAGGATAGGATAGGATACAGGATAGGATAGGATAGAGGATAGGATAGGATACAGGATAGGATAGGATACAGGATAGGATAGGATAGAGGATCGGATAGAGGATAGGATAGGATAGAGGATAGGATAGGATAGAGGAAAGGATAGGATAGAGGATAGGATAGGATAGAGGATAGGATAGAGGATAGGATAGAGGATAGGATAGAGGATAGGATAGGATAGAGGATAGGATAGGAGAGAGGATAGGATAGGATAGACGATAGGATACGATTGAGGATAGGATAGAGGATAGGATAGGATAGAGGATAGGATAGGATAGAGGATAGGATAGGATAGAGGACCAGATAGAGGATAGGATAGGATAGAGGATGGTATAGAGGATAGGATAGATGATAGGATAGGATAGAGGATCTGATAGAGGATAGGATAGAGGATAGGATAGAATAGAGTATAGGATAATATAGAAGATAGGATAGGATAGAGGATAGGATAGGATAGAGGATAGGATAGGATAGAGGATAGGATAGGATACAGGATAGGATAGGATAGAGGATTTAATAGGATTGAGGAAAGGATAGGATAGAGGATAGGATAGGATATAGGATACGATACAGGATTGGATATGATATAGGATAGGATAGAGGATAGGATATCATAGAGGATAGGATAGGATAGGGGATAGGATAGGATAGAGGATCGGATAGAGGATAGTATAGGATAGAGGATAGGATAGGATAGAGGATCGGATAGGATAGAGGATAGGATAGGGTACAGGATAGGATAGGATAGAGGATATAATAGAATTGAGGAAAGGATAGGATAGAGGTTAGGATAGGATAGAGGATACGATACAGGATTGGATATGATATAGGATAGGATAGAGGATAGGATATCATAGAGGATAGGATAGGATAGAGGATAGGATAGGGTAGGGGATAGGATAGGGTAGGGGATAGGATAGGATAGAGGATAGGATAGGATAGAGGGTAGGATAGGATAGAGGATCGGATAGAGGATAGTATAGGATAGAGGATAGGATAGGATAGAGGATCGGATAGAGGATAGGATAGGATAAAGGATAGGATGCGATAGAGGAAAGGATAGGATAGAGGATAGTATAGGATAGAGGATAGGATAGGATAGAGGATAGGATAGGATTGAGGATAGGATAGAGGATAGGATAGGATAGAGGATCAGATAGAGGATAGGATAGGATAGAGGATGGTATAGAGGATAGGATAGATGATAGGATAGGATAGAGGATCTGATAGGGGATAGGATAGGATAGAGGATCGGATAGAGGATAGGATAGGATTGAGGATAGGTTAGAGGATAGGATAGGATAGAGGATAGGATAGGATAGAGGATAGTATAGGATAGAAGATCGGATGGAGGATAGTAAAGTGGATAGGATAGGATGGATGATAGGATAGAGGATAGGATAGAGGATAGGATAGGATAGAGGATCGAATAGAGGATAGTATAGGATAGAGGATAGCATAGGATAGAGGATCGGATAGAGGATAGGATAGGATAAAGGATAGGATACGATAGAGGAGAGGATACGATAGAGGATAGGATAGAGGATAGGATAGAGGATTGGATAGGATAGAGTATATTATATAATAGAAGATAGGATAGGATAGAGGATAGGATAGGATAGAGGACAGGATACGATGGAGGATAGGATAGGATAGAAAATAGGATAGGACAGAGGATAGTATAGGATAGAGTATAGGATAGGATAGAGGATAGGATAGAGGATAGGATACAGGATAGGATAGGATAGAGGATAGGATACGATAGAGGATGGGATAGGATAGAGGATACGATAGGTCAGATGATACGACAGGATAGAGGATAGGATATCATAGGGGATAGGATAGGATTGAGGATAGGATAGGATAGAGGATAGGATAGAGGATAGGATAGAGGATAGGATAGAGGATTGGATAGGATAGAGGATACGATAGGATAGAGGATACGATAGGATAGAGGATAGAATAGGATAGAGGATAGGATAGGATAGAGGATAGGATAGAGGATTGGATAGGATATTGGATATTATAGGATAGACGATAGGGTAGAGGATAGGATAGATGATAGGATAGAGCATATGATAGGACAGACGATACGACTGGATAGAGGATAGGATAGGACAGAGGATACGACAGGATAGAGGATAGAATAGGATAGAGTATAGGATAGGATAGAGGATAGGATAGAGGATTGGATAGGATAGGGGATATTGTAGGATAGACGATAGGATAGGATAGAGGATAGGATAGGTCAGATGATACGACAGGATAGAGGATAGGATATCATAGGGGATAGGATAGGATTGAGGATAGGATAGGATAGTGGATAGGATAGAGGATAGGATAGAGGATAGGATAGAGGATTGGATAGGATTGAGGATATTATAGGATATAGGATAGGATAGAATAGAGGATAGGATACGTTTGATGATGGGATAGGAAAGAGGATACGATAGGATAGAGGATTGTATAGGATAGGGGATAGGACAGGATAGATGATTGTATAGGATAGAGGATATGATACGATAGAGGATAGGATACGATAGAGGATGGGATAGGATAGAGGATACGATAGGATAGAGGATAGGATAGGATAGAGGATAGGATAGAGGATTGGATAGGATATTGGATATTATAGGATAGAGGATAGGATAGAGGATTGGATAGGATAGGGGATATTGTAGGATGGACGATAGGATAGGATAGAGGATAGGATAGGATAGAGGATAGGACAGGATAGAGGATAGTATAGGATAGAGGATAGAGGATAGGATAGAGGATAGAGGATAGGATAGGGTAGGGGATAGGATAGGATAGAGGATAGGATAGGATAGAGTATAGGATAGGATAGAGGATAGGATAGGATAGAGGATAGGATAGGATAGAGGATTGGATAGGATAGAGGATAGATGATAGGATAGGATAGAGGATAGGATAGGGGATTTGATAGGATAGAGGATAGGATAGGATAGAAGATAGGATAGGATAGAGGATAGGATAGGATAGAGGATAGGATAGGATAGAGGATAGGATAGGATAGAGGATAGCATAGACGATAGGATAGGATAGAGGATAGGATAGGATAGAGGTTACGATAGGATAGAGGATAGGATAGGACAGAGGATAGGATAGAGGATAGGATAGGACAGAGGATAGGATAGGGGATTTGATAGGATAGAGGATAGGATAGGATAGAGGATTGGATAGGATAGAGGATAGATGATAGGATAGGATAGAGGATAGGATAGGATAGAGGATAGGATAAGATAGAGGATAGGATAGACGATAGGATAGGATAGAGGATAGGATAGGATAGAGGATAGTATAGGATAGAGGATAGAGGATAGGATAGAGGATAGAGGATAGGATAGGGTAGGGGATAGGATAGGATAGAGGATAGGATAGGATAGAGTATAGGATAGGATAGAGGATAGGATAGGATAGAGGATAGGATAGGACAGAGGATAGGATAGGATAGAGGATAGGATAGGATAGAGGATAGGATAGCATAGAGGATAGGATAGGATAGAGGATAGCATAGAGGATAGGATAGGATAGAGGATAGAGGATAGGATAGGATAGAGGATAGAGGATAGGATAGGATAGAGGATAGTATAGGATAGAGGATAGGATAGGACAGAGGATAGGGTAGGGCATTTGATAGGATAGAGGATAGGATAGGATAGAAGATAGGATAGGATAGACGATAGGATAGGATAGAGGATAGGATAGGATAGAGGGAAGGATCGGAAAGAGGATAGGATAGGATAGAGGATAGGAAAGGATAGAGGATAGGATAAGACAGAGGATAGGATGGGGGATTTGATAGGATAGGATAGAGGATAGGATAGACGATAGGATAGGATAGAGCATAGGATAGGATAGAGGACAGGATAGGATAGAGGATAGGATAGGATAGAGGGTAGGATAGAATAGAGGACAGGATAGGATACAGGATTGGAAAGGATACAGGAAAGGATAGGATTGAGGATAGGATAGGATGGAGGATAGGATAGAGGATAGGATAGACGATAGGATAGTATAGAGGATAGGATAGGATAGAGGATAGGATAGGATAGAGGATAGATGATAGGATAGGATGGAGGATGGGATAGGATAGAGGATAGGATAGGACAGAGGATAGGGTAGGGGATTTGATAGGATAGAGGATAGGATAAGATAGAAGATAGGATAGGATAGAGGATAGGATAGGATAGAGGATAGGATAGGATAGAGGATAGGATAGACGATAGGATAGGATAGAGGATAGGATAGGATAGAGGTTACGATAGGATAGAGGATAGGATAGGACAGAGGATAGGATAGGGGATTTGATAGGATAGAGGATAGGATAGGATAGAAGATAGGATAGGATAGAGGATAGGATAGGATAGAGGATAGGATAGGATAGAGGATAGGATAGACGATAGGATAGGATAGAGGATAGGATAGGATAGAGGTTACGATAGGATAGAGGATAGGATAGGACAGAGGATAGGATAGGGGATTTGATAGGATAGAGGATAGGATAAGACAGACGATAGGATGGGGGATTTGATAGGATAGGATAGAGGATAGGATAGGATAGAGGATAGGATAGACGATAGGATAGGATAGAGCATAGGATAGGATAGAGGATAGGATAGGATAGAGGATAGGATAGGATAGAGGGTAGGATAGAATAGAGGACAGGATAGGATACAGGATTGGATAGGATACAGGAAAGGATAGGATTGAGGATAGGATAGGTTGGAGGATAGGATAGGATAGAGTATAGGATAGGATAGAGGATAGGATAGACGATAGGATAGTATAGAGGATAGGATAGGATAGAGGATAGATGATAGGATAGGATGGAGGATAGGATAGGATAGAGGATAGGATAGAGGATAGGATAGGATAGAAGATCGGATTGAGGATAGGATAGGATAGAGGATAGGATAGGATAGAGGATACGATATTATGGGCTATTTGGGAGGATGGAGGACACGATAGGATAGAGGAAAGGATAGGAAAGTGGATAGGATAGGATGGATGATAGGATAGAGGATAGAGGATAGGATAGGATAGAGGATCGAATAGAGGATAGTATAGGATAGAGGATAGCATAGGATAGAGGATCGGATAGAGGATAGGATAGGATAAAGGATAGGATACGATAGAGGAGAGGATACGATAGAGGATAGGATAGAGGATAGGATAGAGGATTGGATAGGATAGAGTATATTATATAATAGAAGATAGGATAGGATAGAAAATAGGATAGGACAGAGGATAGTATAGGATAGAGTATAGGATAGGATAGAGGATAGGATAGAGGATAGGATACAGGATAGGATAGGATAGAGGATAGGATACGATAGAGGATGGGATAGGATAGAGGATACGATAGGTCAGATGATACGACAGGATAGAGGATAGGATATCATAGGGGATAGGATAGGATTGAGGATAGGATAGGATAGAGGATAGGATAGAGGATAGGATAGAGGATAGGATAGAGGATTGGATAGGATAGAGGATACGATAGGATAGAGGATACGATAGGATAGAGGATAGAATAGGATAGAGGATAGGATAGGATAGAGGATAGGATAGAGGATTGGATAGGATATTGGATATTATAGGATAGACGATAGGGTAGAGGATAGGATAGATGATAGGATAGAGCATATGATAGGACAGACGATACGACTGGATAGAGGATAGGATAGGACAGAGGATACGACAGGATAGAGGATAGAATAGGATAGAGTATAGGATAGGATAGAGGATAGGATAGAGGATTGGATAGGATAGGGGATATTGTAGGATAGACGATAGGATAGGATAGAGGATAGGATAGGTCAGATGATACGACAGGATAGAGGATAGGATATCATAGGGGATAGGATAGGATTGAGGATAGGATAGGATAGTGGATAGGATAGAGGATAGGATAGAGGATAGGATAGAGGATTGGATAGGATTGAGGATATTATAGGATATAGGATAGGATAGAATAGAGGATAGGATACGTTTGATGATGGGATAGGAAAGAGGATACGATAGGATAGAGGATTGTATAGGATAGGGGATAGGACAGGATAGATGATTGTATAGGATAGAGGATATGATACGATAGAGGATAGGATACGATAGAGGATGGGATAGGATAGAGGATACGATAGGATAGAGGATAGGATAGGATAGAGGATAGGATAGAGGATTGGATAGGATATTGGATATTATAGGATAGAGGATAGGATAGAGGATTGGATAGGATAGGGGATATTGTAGGATGGACGATAGGATAGGATAGAGGATAGGATAGGATAGAGGATAGGACAGGATAGAGGATAGTATAGGATAGAGGATAGAGGATAGGATAGAGGATAGAGGATAGGATAGGGTAGGGGATAGGATAGGATAGAGGATAGGATAGGATAGAGTATAGGATAGGATAGAGGATAGGATAGGATAGAGGATAGGATAGGATAGAGGATTGGATAGGATAGAGGATAGATGATAGGATAGGATAGAGGATAGGATAGGGGATTTGATAGGATAGAGGATAGGATAGGATAGAAGATAGGATAGGATAGAGGATAGGATAGGATAGAGGATAGGATAGGATAGAGGATAGGATAGGATAGAGGATAGCATAGACGATAGGATAGGATAGAGGATAGGATAGGATAGAGGTTACGATAGGATAGAGGATAGGATAGGACAGAGGATAGGATAGAGGATAGGATAGGACAGAGGATAGGATAGGGGATTTGATAGGATAGAGGATAGGATAGGATAGAGGATTGGATAGGATAGAGGATAGATGATAGGATAGGATAGAGGATAGGATAGGATAGAGGATAGGATAAGATAGAGGATAGGATAGACGATAGGATAGGATAGAGGATAGGATAGGATAGAGGATAGTATAGGATAGAGGATAGAGGATAGGATAGAGGATAGAGGATAGGATAGGGTAGGGGATAGGATAGGATAGAGGATAGGATAGGATAGAGTATAGGATAGGATAGAGGATAGGATAGGATAGAGGATAGGATAGGACAGAGGATAGGATAGGATAGAGGATAGGATAGGATAGAGGATAGGATAGCATAGAGGATAGGATAGGATAGAGGATAGCATAGAGGATAGGATAGGATAGAGGATAGAGGATAGGATAGGATAGAGGATAGAGGATAGGATAGGATAGAGGATAGTATAGGATAGAGGATAGGATAGGACAGAGGATAGGGTAGGGCATTTGATAGGATAGAGGATAGGATAGGATAGAAGATAGGATAGGATAGACGATAGGATAGGATAGAGGATAGGATAGGATAGAGGGAAGGATCGGAAAGAGGATAGGATAGGATAGAGGATAGGAAAGGATAGAGGATAGGATAAGACAGAGGATAGGATGGGGGATTTGATAGGATAGGATAGAGGATAGGATAGACGATAGGATAGGATAGAGCATAGGATAGGATAGAGGACAGGATAGGATAGAGGATAGGATAGGATAGAGGGTAGGATAGAATAGAGGACAGGATAGGATACAGGATTGGAAAGGATACAGGAAAGGATAGGATTGAGGATAGGATAGGATGGAGGATAGGATAGAGGATAGGATAGACGATAGGATAGTATAGAGGATAGGATAGGATAGAGGATAGGATAGGATAGAGGATAGATGATAGGATAGGATGGAGGATGGGATAGGATAGAGGATAGGATAGGACAGAGGATAGGGTAGGGGATTTGATAGGATAGAGGATAGGATAAGATAGAAGATAGGATAGGATAGAGGATAGGATAGGATAGAGGATAGGATAGGATAGAGGATAGGATAGACGATAGGATAGGATAGAGGATAGGATAGGATAGAGGTTACGATAGGATAGAGGATAGGATAGGACAGAGAATAGGATAGGGGATTTGATAGGATAGAGGATAGGATAGGATAGAAGATAGGATAGGATAGAGGATAGGATAGGATAGAGGATAGGATAGGATAGAGGATAGGATAGACGATAGGATAGGATAGAGGATAGGATAGGATAGAGGTTACGATAGGATAGAGGATAGGATAGGACAGAGGATAGGATAGGGGATTTGATAGGATAGAGGATAGGATAAGACAGACGATAGGATGGGGGATTTGATAGGATAGGATAGAGGATAGGATAGGATAGAGGATAGGATAGACGATAGGATAGGATAGAGCATAGGATAGGATAGAGGATAGGATAGGATAGAGGATAGGATAGGATAGAGGGTAGGATAGAATAGAGGACAGGATAGGATACAGGATTGGATAGGATACAGGAAAGGATAGGATTGAGGATAGGATAGGATGGAGGATAGGATAGGATAGAGTATAGGATAGGATAGAGGATAGGATAGACGATAGGATAGTATAGAGGATAGGATAGGATAGAGGATAGATGATAGGATAGGATGGAGGATAGGATAGGATAGAGGATAGGATAGGACAGAGGATAGGGTAGGGGATTTGATAGGATAGAGGATAGGATAGGATAGAAGATAGGATAGGATAGAGGATAGGATAGGATAGAGGATAGGATAGGATAGAGGATAGGATAGACGATAGGATAGGATAGAGGATAGGATAGGATAGAGGTTACGATAGGATAGAGGATAGGATAGGACAGAGGATAGGATAGGGGATTTGATAGGATAGAGGATAGGATAGGATAGAAGATAGGATAGGATAGAGGATAGGATAGGATAGAGGATAGGATAGGATAGAGGACAGGATAGACGATAGGATAGGATAGAGGATAGGATAGGATAGAGGTTACGATAGGATAGAGGATAGGATAGGACAGAGGATAGGATAGGGGATTTGATAGGATAGAGGATAGGATAGGATAGAAGATAGGATAGGATAGGGGATAGGATAGGATAGAGGATAGGATAGGATAGAGGGAAGGATCGGAAAGAGGATAGGATAGGATAGAGGATAGGAAAGGATAGAGGATAGGATAAGACAGAGGATAGGATGGGGGATTTGATAGGATAGGATAGAGCATAGGATAGGATAGAGGATAGGATAGACGATAGGATAGGATAGAGGATAGGATAGGATACAGGTTACGATAGGATAGAGGATAGGATAGGACAGAGGATACGATAGGGGATTTGATAGGATAGAGGATAGGATAGGATAGAGGATTGGCTAGGATAGAGGATAGATGATAGGATAGGATAGAGGATAGGATAGGATAGAGGATAGGATAGGATAGAGGATAGAGGATAGGATAGGATAGAGGATAGGATAGGATAGAGGATAGGATAGGACAGAGGATAGGGTAGGGGATTTGATAGGATAGAGGATAGGATAGGATAGAAGATAGGATAGGATAGAGGATAGGATAGGATAGAGGATAGGATAGGGGATTTGATAGGATAGAGGTTTGGATAGGATAGAAGATAGGATAGGATAGAGGATAGGATAGGATAGAGGATAGGATAGGACAGAGGATAGGGTAGGGGATTTGATAGGATAGAGGATAGGATAGGATAGAAGATAGGATAGGATAGAGAATAGGATAGGATAGAGGATAGGATAGGATAGAGGATAGCATAGACGATAGGATAGGATAGAGGATAGGATAGGATAGAGGTTACGATAGGATAGAGGATAGGATAGGACAGAGGATAGGATAGGGGATTTGATAGGATAGAGGATAGGATAGGATAGAGGATTGGATAGGATAGAGGATAGATGATAGGATAGGATAGAGGATAGGATAGGGGATTTGATAGGATAGAGGATAGGATAGGATAGAAGATAGGATAGGATAGAGGATAGGATAGGATAGAGGATAGGATAGGATAGAGGATAGGATAGGACAGAGGATAGGATAGGATAGAGGATAGGATAGGATAGAGGATAGGATAGCATAGAGGATAGGATAGGATAGAGGATAGGATAAGACAGACGATAGGATGGGGGATTTGATAGGATAGGATAGAGGATAGGATAGGATAGAGGATAGGATAGACGATAGGATAGGATAGAGCATAGGATAGGATAGAGGATAGGATAGGATAGAGGATAGGATAGGATAGAGGGTAGGATAGAATAGAGGACAGGATAGGATACAGGATTGGATAGGATACAGGAAAGGATAGGATTGAGGATAGGATAGGATGGAGGATAGGATAGGATAGAGTATAGGATAGGATAGAGGATAGGATAGACGATAGGATAGTATAGAGGATAGGATAGGATAGAGGATAGGATAGGATAGAGGATAGATGATAGGATAGGATGGAGGATAGGATAGGATAGAGGATAGGATAGGACAGAGGATAGGGTAGGGGATTTGATAGGATAGAGGATAGGATAGGATAGAAGATAGGATAGGATAGAGGATAGGATAGGATAGAGGATAGGATAGGATAGAGGATAGGATAGACGATAGGATAGGATAGAGGATAGGATAGGATAGAGGTTACGATAGGATAGAGGATAGGATAGGACAGAGGATAGGATAGGGGATTTGATAGGATAGAGGATAGGATAGGATAGAAGATAGGATAGGATAGAGGATAGGATAGGATAGAGGATAGGATAGGATAGAGGATAGGATAGACGATAGGATAGGATAGAGGATAGGATAGACGATAGGATAGGATAGAGGATAGGATAGACGATAGGATAGGATAGAGGATAGGATAGGATAGAGGTTACGATAGGATAGAGGATAGGATAGGACAGAGGATAGGATAGGGGATTTGATAGGATAGAGGATAGGATAGGATAGAAGATAGGATAGGATAGAGGATAGGATAGGATAGAGGATAGGATAGGATAGAGGGAAGGATCGGAAAGAGGATAGGATAGGATAGAGGATAGGAAAGGATAGAGGATAGGATAAGACAGAGGATAGGATGGGGGATTTGATAGGATAGGATAGAGCATAGGATAGGATAGAGGATAGGATAGACGATAGGATAGGATAGAGGATAGGATAGGATACAGGTTACGATAGGATAGAGGATAGGATAGGACAGAGGATACGATAGGGGATTTGATAGGATAGAGGATAGGATAGGATAGAGGATTGGCTAGGATAGAGGATAGATGATAGGATAGGATAGAGGATAGGATAGGATAGAGGATAGGATAGGATAGAGGATAGAGGATAGGATAGGATAGAGGATAGGATAGGATAGAGGATAGGATAGGACAGAGGATAGGGTAGGGGATTTGATAGGATAGAGGATAGGATAGGATAGAAGATAGGATAGGATAGAGGATAGGATAGGATAGAGTATAGGATAGGATAGAGGATAGGATAGGATAGAGGATAGGATAGGACAGAGGATAGGATAGGGGATTTGATAGGGTAGAGGATAGGATAGGATAGAGGATAGGATAGGATAGAGGATAGGATAGGACAGAGGATAGGGTAGGGGATTTGATAGGATAGAGGTTTGGATAGGATAGAAGATAGGATAGGATAGAGGATAGGATAGGATAGAGGGTAGGATAGGATAGAGGATAGGATAGGACAGAGGATAGGGTAGGGGATTTGATAGGATAGAGGATAGGATAGGATAGAGGATAGGATAGGATAGAGGATAGGAAAGGATAGAGGATAGGATAAGACAGAGGATAGGATGGGGGATTTGATAGGATAGGATAGAGCATAGGATAGGATAGAGGATAGGATAGGATAGAGGATAGGATAGGATAGAGGATAGGATAGGATAGAGGATAGATGATAGGATAGGATGGAGGATAGGATAGGATAGAGGATAGGATAGGACAGAGGATAGGGTAGGGGATTTGATAGGATAGAGGATAGGATAGGATAGAAGATAGGATAGGATATAGGATAGGATAGGATAGAGGATAGGATAGGGGATTTGATAGGATAGAGGTTTGGATAGGATAGAAGATAGGATAGGATAGAGTATAGGATAGGACAGAGGATAGGATAGGATAGAGGATAGGATAGACGATAGGATAGGATAGAGGATAGGATAGACGATAGGATAGGACAGAGGATAGGATAGGGGATTTGATAGGATAGAGGATAGGATAGGATAGAAGATAGGATAGGATAGAGGATAGGATAGGATAGAGGATAGGATAGGATAGAGGATAGGATAGACGATAGGATAGGATAGAGGATAGGATAGGATAGAGGTTACGATAGGATAGAGGATAGGATAGGACAGAGGATAGGATAGGGGATTTGATAGGATAGAGGATAGGATAAGACAGACGATAGGATGGGGGATTTGATAGGATAGGATAGAGGATAGGATAGGATAGAGGATAGGATAGACGATAGGATAGGATAGAGCATAGGATAGGATAGAGGATAGGATAGGATAGAGGATAGGATAGGATAGAGGGTAGGATAGAATAGAGGACAGGATAGGATACAGGATTGGATAGGATACAGGAAAGGATAGGATTGAGGATAGGATAGGATGGAGGATAGGATAGGATAGAGTATAGGATAGGATAGAGGATAGGATAGACGATAGGATAGTATAGAGGATAGGATAGGATAGAGGATAGATGATAGGATAGGATGGAGGATAGGATAGGATAGAGGATAGGATAGGACAGAGGATAGGGTAGGGGATTTGATAGGATAGAGGATAGGATAGGATAGAAGATAGGATAGGATAGAGGATAGGATAGGATAGAGGATAGGATAGGATAGAGGATAGGATAGACGATAGGATACGATAGAGGATAGGATAGGATAGAGGTTACGATAGGATAGAGGATAGGATAGGACAGAGGATAGGATAGGGGATTTGATAGGATAGAGGATAGGATAGGATAGAAGATAGGATAGGATAGAGGATAGGATAGGATAGAGGATAGGATAGGATAGAGGACAGGATAGACGATAGGATAGGATAGAGGATAGGATAGGATAGAGGTTACGATAGGATAGAGGATAGGATAGGACAGAGGATAGGATAGGGGATTTGATAGGATAGAGGATAGGATAGGATAGAAGATAGGATAGGATAGGGGATAGGATAGGATAGAGGATAGGATAGGATAGAGGGAAGGATCGGAAAGAGGATAGGATAGGATAGAGGATAGGAAAGGATAGAGGATAGGATAAGACAGAGGATAGGATGGGGGATTTGATAGGATAGGATAGAGCATAGGATAGGATAGAGGATAGGATAGACGATAGGATAGGATAGAGGATAGGATAGGATACAGGTTACGATAGGATAGAGGATAGGATAGGACAGAGGATACGATAGGGGATTTGATAGGATAGAGGATAGGATAGGATAGAGGATTGGCTAGGATAGAGGATAGATGATAGGATAGGATAGAGGATAGGATAGGATAGAGGATAGGATAGGATAGAGGATAGAGGATAGGATAGGATAGAGGATAGGATAGGATAGAGGATAGGATAGGACAGAGGATAGGGTAGGGGATTTGATAGGATAGAGGATAGGATAGGATAGAAGATAGGATAGGATAGAGGATAGGATAGGATAGAGGATAGGATAGGGGATTTGATAGGATAGAGGTTTGGATAGGATAGAAGATAGGATAGGATAGAGGATAGGATAGGATAGAGTATAGGATAGGACAGAGGATAGGATAGGATAGAGGATAGGATAGACGATAGGATAGGATAGAGGATAGGATAGACGATAGGATAGGATAGAGGATAGGATAGGATAGAGTATAGGATAGGATAGAGGATAGGTTAGGATAGAGGATAGGATAGGATAGAGGATAGGATAGGATAGAGGATAGGATAGGACAGAGGATAGGGTAGGGGATTTGATAGGATAGAGGTTTGGATAGGATAGAAGATAGGATAGGATAGAGGATAGGATAGGATAGAGGATAGGATAGGATAGAGGATAGGATAAGATAGAGGATAGGATAGACGATAGGATAGGATAGAGGATAGGATAGGATAGAGGATAGAGGATAGGATAGGATAGAGGATAGGATAGGATAGAGGATAGGATAGGACAGAGGATAGGGTAGGGGATTTGATAGGATAGAGGATAGGATAGGATAGAAGATAGGATAGGATAGAGGATAGGATAGGATAGAGGATAGGATAGGGGATTTGATAGGATAGAGGTTTGGATAGGATAGAAGATAGGATAGGATAGAGTATAGGATAGGATAGAGTATAGGATAGGATAGAGGATAGGATAGACGATAGGATAGGATAGAGGATAGGATAGACGATAGGATAGGATAGAGGATAGGATAGGATAGAGTATAGGATAGGATAGAGGATAGGATAGGATAGAGGATAGGATAGGACAGAGGATAGGATAGGGGATTTGATAGGGTAGAGGATAGGATAGGATAGAGGATAGGATAGGATAGAGGATAGGATAGACGCTAGGATAGTATAGAGGATAGGATAGGATAGAGGATAGGATAGGGTAGAGGATACGATAGGATAGAAGATAGGATAGGATAGAGGATAGGATAGGATAGAGGATAGAGGATAGGATAGGATAGAGGATAGAGGATAGAGGATAGAGGATAGAGGATAGAGGATAGAGGATAGGATAGGATAGAGGATAGGATAGGATAGAGGATAGGATAGGGTAGAGGATACGATAGGATAGAAGATAGGATAGGATAGAGGATAGGATAGGATAGAGGATAGAGGATAGGATAGGATAGAGGATAGAGGATAGAGGATAGAGGATAGAGGATAGAGGATAGAGGATAGAGGATAGAGGATAGAGGATAGAGGATAGAGGATAGAGGATAGAGGATAGGATAGGATAGAGGATAGGATAGGATAGAGGATAGGATAGGATAGAGTATAGGATAGGACAGAGGATAGGATAGGATAGAGGATAGGATAGACGATAGGATAGGATAGAGGATAGGATAGACGATAGGATAGGATAGAGGATAGGATAGGATAGAGTATAGGATAGGATAGAGGATAGGATAGGATAGACGATAGGATAGGATAGAGGATAGGATAGGATAGAGTATAGGATAGGATAGAGGATAGGATAGGATAGAGGATAGGATAGGACAGAGGATAGGATAGGATAGAGGATAGGGTAGGGGATTTGATAGGATAGAGGTTTGGATAGGATAGAAGATAGGATAGGATAGAGGATAGGATAGGATAGAGGATAGGATAAGATAGAGGATAGGATAGGATACAGGTTACGATAGGATAGAGGATAGGATAGGACAGAGGATACGATAGGGGATTTGATAGGATAGAGGATAGGATAGGATAGAGGATTGGCTAGGATAGAGGATAGATGATAGCATAGGATAGAGGATAGAGGATAGGATAGGATAGAGGATAGGATAGGATAGAGGATAGGATAGGACAGAGGATAGGGTAGGGGATTTGATAGGATAGAGGAGAGGATAGGATAGAAGGTAGGATAGGATAGAGGATAGGATAGGATAGAGGATAGGATAGGATAGAGGATAGGATAGACGATAGGATAGGATAGAGGATAGGATAGGATAGAGGTTACGATAGGATAGAGGATAGGATAGGACAGAGGATAGGATAGGGGATTTGATAGGATAGAGGATAGGATAGGATAGAGGATTGGATAGGATAGAGGATAGATGATAGGAAAGGGGATTTGATAGGATAGAGGATAGGATAGGATAGAAGATAGGATAGTATAGAGGATAGGATAGCATAGAGGATAGGATAGGATAGAGGATAGGATAGGATAGAGGACAGGATAGGATAGAAGATAGGATAGGATAGAGGATAGGATAGGATAGAGGATAGAGGATAGAGGATAGAGGATAGAGGATAGAGGATAGGATAGGATAGAGGATAGGATAGGATAGAGGATAGGATAGGATAGAGGATAGGATAGGACAGAGGATAGGGTAGGGGATTTGATAGGATAGAGGTTTGGATAGGATAGAAGGTAGGATAGGATAGAGTATAGGATAGGATAGAGGATAGGATAGACGATAGGATAGTATAGAGGATAGGATAGGATAGAGGATAGGATAGGGTAGAGGATAGGATAGGATAGAAGATAGGATAGGATAGAGGATAGGATAGGATAGAGGATAGAGGATAGGATAGGATAGAGGATAGAGGATAGGATAGGATAGAGGATAGAGGATAGAGGATAGAGGATAGAGGATAGAGGATAGAGGATAGAGGATAGAGGATAGAGGATAGGATAGGATAGAGGATAGGATAGGATAGAGGATAGAGGATAGGATAGGATAGAGGATAGGATAGGATAGAGGATAGGATAGGATAGAGGATAGGATAGGATAGAGGATAGGATAGGATAGAGGATAGGATAGGATAGAGGATAGGATAGGATAGAGGATAGGATAGGATAGAGGATAGGATAGGATAGAGGATAGGATAGGATAGAGGATAGGATAGGATAGAGGATAGGATAGGATAGAGGATGGAGGATAGAGGATAGAGGATAGAGGATAGAGGATAGAGGATAGAGGATAGGATAGGATAGAGGATAGGATAGGATAGAGGATAGGATAGGATAGAGGATAGGATAGGATAGAGGATAGGATAGGACAGAGGATAGGGTAGGGGATTTGATAGGATAGAGGTTTGGATAGGATAGAAGGTAGGATAGGATAGAGTATAGGATAGGATAGAGGATAGGATAGACGATAGGATAGTATAGAGGATAGGATAGGATAGAGGATAGGATAGGGTAGAGGATAGGATAGGATAGAAGATAGGATAGGATAGAGGATAGGATAGGATAGAGGATAGAGGATAGGATAGGATAGAGGATAGAGGATAGGATAGGATAGAGGATAGAGGATAGAGGATAGAGGATAGAGGATAGAGGATAGAGGATAGAGGATAGAGGATAGAGGATAGAGGATAGAGGATAGAGGATAGGATAGGATAGAGGATAGGATAGGATAGAGGATAGAGGATAGGATAGGATAGAGGATAGGATAGGATAGAGGATAGGATAGGATAGAGGATAGGATAGGATAGAGGATAGGATAGGATAGAGGATAGGATAGGATAGAGGATAGGATAGGATAGAGGATAGGATAGGATAGAGGATAGGATAGGATAGAGGATAGGATAGGATAGAGGATAGGATAGGATAGAGGATAGGATAGGATAGAGGATAGGATAGACGATAGGATAGGATAGAGGATAGGATAGACGATAGGATAGGATAGAGAATAGGATAGGATAGAGGATAGGATAGGATAGAGGATAGGATAGGATAGAGGATAGGATAGGACAGAGGATAGGATAGGGGATTTGATAGGGTAGAGGATAGGATAGGATAGAGGATAGGATAGGATAGAGGATAGGATAGGATAGAGGATACGATAGGATAGAGGATAGGATAGGCTAGAGGATAGGATAGGATAGAGGATAGGATAGGATAGAGGATAGGATAGGATAGAGGATAGGATAGGACAGAGGATAGGGTAGGGGATTTGATAGGATAGAGGATAGGATAGGATAGAAGATAGGATAGGATAGAGGATAGGATAGACGATAGGATAGGATAGAGGATAGGATAGACGATAGGATAGGATAGAGGATAGGATAGGATAGAGTATAGGATAGGATAGAGGATAGGATAGGATAGAGGATAGGATAGGATAGAGTATAGGATAGGATAGAGGATAGTATAGGATAGAGGATAGAGGATAGGATAGGATAGAGGATAGGATAGGATAGAGGATAGGATATGATAGAGGATAGGATAGGATAGAGGATAGGATAGGATAGAGGATAGGATAGGATAGAGGATAGGATAGGATAGAGGAAAGGATAGGATAGAGGATAGGATAGGATAGAGGATAGGATAGGATAGAGGATAGGATAGGATAGAGGATAGGATAGACGATAGGATAGGATAGAGGATAGGATAGACGATAGGATAGGATAGAGGATAGGATAGGATAGAGTATAGGATAGGATAGAGGATAGGATAGGATAGAGGATAGGATAGGATAGAGGATACGATAGGATAGAGGATAGGATAGGCTAGAGGATAGGATAGGATAGAGGATAGGATAGGATAGAGGATAGGATAGGATAGAAGATAGGATAGGATAGAGGATAGGATAGACGATAGGATAGGATAGAGGATACGATAGGATAGAGGATAGTATAGGATAGAGGATAGAGGATAGGATAGGATAGAGGATAGGATAGGATAGAGGATAGGATATGATAGAGGATAGGATAGGATAGAGGATAGGATAGGATAGAGGATAGGATAGGATAGAGGATAGGATAGGATAGAGGAAAGGATAGGATAGAGGATAGGATAGGATAGAGGATAGGATAGGATAGAGGATAGGATAGGATAGAGGATAGGATAGACGATAGGATAGGATAGAGGATAGGATAGACGATAGGATAGGATAGAGGATAGGATAGGATAGAGTATAGGATAGGATAGAGGATAGGATAGGATAGAGGATAGGATAGGATAGAGTATAGGATAGGATAGAGGATAGGATAGGATAGAGGATAGGATAGGACAGAGGATAGGATAGGGGATTTGATAGGGTAGAGGATAGGATAGGAGAGAGGATAGGATAGGATAGAGGATAGGATAGGATAGAGGATACGATAGGATAGAGGATAGGATAGGCTAGAGGATAGGATAGGATAGAGGATAGGATAGGATAGAGGATAGGATAGGATAGAGGATAGGATAGGACAGAGGATAGGGTAGGGGATTTGATAGGATAGAGGATAGGATAGGATAGAAGATAGGATAGGATAGAGGATAGGATAGGATAGAGGATAGGATAGGATAGAAGATAGGATAGGATAGAGGATAGGATAGACGATAGGATAGGATAGAGGATACGATAGGATAGAGGATAGTATAGGATAGAGGATAGAGGATAGGATAGGATAGAGGATAGGATAGGATAGAGGATAGGATAGGATAGAGGATAGGATAGGATAGAGGATAGGATAGGATAGAGGATAGGATAGGATAGAGGATAGGATAGGATAGAGGATAGGATAGGATAGAGGATAGGATAGGATAGAGGATAGGATAGGACAGAGGATAGGGTAGGGGATTTGATAGGATAGAGGATAGGATAGGATAGAAGATAGGATAGGATAGAGGATAGAGGATAGGATAGGATAGAGGATAGGATAGGATAGAGGATAGGAGAGGATAGAGGACAGGATAGGACAGAGGATAGGGTAGGGGATTTGATAGGATAGAGGATAGGATAGGATAGAAGATAGGATAGGATAGAGGATAGGATAGGATAGAGGATAGGATAGGATAGAAGATAGGATAGGATAGAGGATAGGATAGTATAGAGGATAGGATAGGATAGAGGATAGAGGATAGAGGATAGGGTAGGGGATTTGATAGGATAGAGGATAGGATAGGATAGAGGATAGGATAGGATAGAGGATAGGATAGGATAGAGGATAAGATAGGTTAGAGGATAGTATAGGATAGAGAATATGATAGGATAGGATAGAGGATAGGATAGGACAGACGATACGACAGGATAGAGAATAGTATAGGATAGGGGATAGGATAGGATTGAGGATAGGATAGGATAGAGGATAGGATAGGATAGAGGATAGAGGATAGAGGATAGGATAGGATAGGATAGGATAGAGGATAGGATAGGATAGAGGATAGGATAGGATAGAGGATAGGATAGGATAGAGGATAGGATAGGATAGAGGATAGGATAGGATAGATGATAGGATAGGATAGAGGATAGGATAGGATAGAGGATAGGATAGGACAGAGGATAGGGTAGGGGATTTGATAGGATAGAGGATAGGATAGGATAGAACATAGGATAGGATAGAGAATAGGACAGGATAGAGGATAGGATAGGATAGAGGATAGCATAGACGATAGGATAGGATAGAGGATAGGATAGGATAGAGGTTACGATAGGATAGAGGATAGGATAGGACAGAGGATAGGATAGGGGATTTGATAGGATAGAGGATAGGATAGGATAGAGGATTGGATAGGATAGAGGATAGATGATAGGATAGGATAGAGGATAGGATAGGGGATTTGATAGGATAGAGGATAGGATAGGATAGAAGATAGGATAGGATAGAGGATAGGATAGGATAGATGATAGGATAGGATAGAGGATAGGATAAGATAGAGGATAGGATAGACGATAGGATAGGATAGAGGATAGGATAGGATAGAGGATAGTATAGGATAGAGGATAGAGGATAGGATAGAGGATAGAGGATAGGATAGGATAGAGGATAGGATAGGATAGAGGATAGTATACGATAGAGGATAGGATAGGACAGAGGATAGGGTAGGGGATTTGATAGGATAGAGGATAGGATAGGATAGAAGATAGGATAGGATAGAGGATAGGATAGGATAGAGGATAGGATAGGATAGAGGATAGGATAGACGATAGGATAGGATAGAGGACAGGATAGGATAGAGGGAAGGATCGTAAAGAGGATAGGATAGGATAGAGGATAGGAAAGGATAGAGGATAGGATAAGACAGAGGATAGGATGGGGGATTTGATAGGATAGGATAGAGGATAGGATAGACGATAGGATAGGATAGAGCATAGGATAGGATAGAGGATAGGATAGGATAGAGGATAGGATAGGATAGAGGGTAGGATAGAATAGAGGACAGGATAGGATACAGGATTGGATAGGATACAGGAAAGGATAGGATTGAGGATAGGATAGGATGGAGGATAGGATAGGATTGAGTATAGGATAGGATAGAGGATAGGATAGACGATAGGATAGTATAGAGCATAGGATAGGATAGAGGATAGGATAGGATAGAGGATAGATGATAGGATAGGATGGAGGATAGGATAGGATAGAGGATAGGATAGGACAGAGGATAGGGTAGGGGATTTGATAGGATAGAGGATAGGATAGGATAGAAGATAGGATAGGATAGAGGATAGGATAGGATAGAGGATAGGATAGGATAGAGGATAGATGATAGGATAGGATGGAGGATAGGATAGGATAGAGGATAGGATAGGACAGAGGATAGGGTAGGGGATTTGATAGGATAGAGGTTTGGATAGGATAGAAGATAGGATAGGATAGAGTATAGGATAGGATAGAGGATAGGATAGGATAGAGGATAGGATAGACGATAGGATAGGTTAGAGGATAGGATAGGCGATAGGATAGGATAGAGGATAGGATAGGATAGAGTATAGGATAGGATAGAGGATAGGATAGGATAGAGGATAGGATAGGATAGATGATAGGATAGGATAGAGGATAGGATAGGATAGAGGATAGGATAGGACAGAGGATAGGGTAGGGGATTTGATAGGATAGAGGATAGGATAGGATAGAAGATAGGATAGGATAGAGGATAGGATAGGATAGAGGATAGGATAGGATAGAGGATAGGATAGACGATAGGATAGGATAGAGGATAGGATAGGATAGAGGGAAGGATCGGAAAGAGGATAGGATAGGATAGAGAATAGGAAAGGATAGAGGATAGGATAAGACAGAGGATAGGATAGAGGATAGGATAGGATAGAGGGTAGGATAGAATAGAGGACAGGATAGGATACAGGATTGGATAGGATACAGGAAAGGATAGGATTGAGGATAGGATAGGATGGAGGATAGGATAGGATAGAGTATAGGATAGGATAGAGGATAGGATAGACGATAGGATAGTATAGAGGATAGGATAGGATAGAGGATAGGATAGGATAGAGGATAGATGATAGGATAGGATGGAGGATAGGATAGGATAGAGGATAGGATAGGACAGAGGATAGGGTAGGGGATTTGATAGGATAGAGGATAGGATAGGATAGAAGATAGGATAGGATAGAGGATAGGATAGGATAGAGGATAGGATAGGATAGAGGATAGGATAGATGATAGGATAGGATAGAGGATAGGATAGGATAGAGGTTACGATAGGATAGAGGATAGGATAGGACAGAGGATAGGATAGGGGATTTGATAGGATAGAGGATAGGATAGGATAGAAGATAGGATAGGATAGAGGATAGGATAGGATAGAGGATAGGATAGGATAGAGGGAAGGATCGGAAAGAGGATAGTATAGGATAGAGGATAGGAAAGGATAGAGGATAGGATAAGACAGAGGATAGGATGGGGGATTTGATAGGATAGAGGATATGATAGGATAGAAGATAGGATAGGATAGAGGATAGGATAGGATAGAGGATAGGATAGGATAGAGGATAGGATAGACGATAGGATAGGATAGAGGATAGGATAGGATACAGGTTACGATAGGATAGAGGATAGGATAGGACAGAGGATACGATAGGGGATTTGATAGGATAGAGGATAGGATAGGATAGAGGATTGGCTAGGATAGAGGATAGATGATAGGATAGGATAGAGGATAGGATAGGATAGAGGATAGGATAGGATAGAGGATAGGATAGGATAGAGGATAGAGGATAGGATAGGATAGAGGATAGGATAGGATAGAGGATAGGATAGGACAGAGGATAGGGTAGGGGATTTGATAGGATAGAGGATAGGATAGGATGGAGGATAGGATAGGATAGAGGATAGGATAGGACAGAGGATAGGGTAGGGGATTTGATAGGATAGAGGTTTGGATAGGATAGAAGATAGGATAGGATAGAGTATAGGATAGGATAGAGGATGGGATAGGATAGAGGATAGGATAGACGATAGGATAGGTTAGAGGATAGGATAGACGATAGGATAGGATAGAGGATAGGATAGGATAGAGTATAGGATAGGATAGAGGATAGGATAGGATAGAGGATAGGATAGGATAGATGATAGGATAGGATAGAGGATAGGATAGGATAGAGGATAGGATAGGACAGAGGATAGGGTAGGGGATTTGATAGGATAGAGGATAGGATAGGATAGAAGATAGGATAGGATAGAGAATAGGATAGGATAGAGGATAGGATAGGATAGAGGATAGCATAGACGATAGGATAGGATAGACGATAGGATAGGATAGAGGATAGATGATAGGATAGGATGGAGGATAGGATAGGATAGAGGATAGGATAGGACAGAGGATAGGGTAGGGGATTTGATAGGATAGAGGATAGGATAGGATAGAAGATAGGATAGGATAGAGGATAGGATAGGATAGAGGATAGGATAGGATAGAGGATAGGATAGACGATAGGATAGGATAGAGGATAGGATAGGATAGAGGTTACGATAGGATAGAGGATAGGATAGGACAGAGGATAGGATAGGGGATTTGATAGGATAGAGGATAGGATAGGATAGAAGATAGGATAGGATAGAGGATAGGATAGGATAGAGGATAGGATAGGATAGAGGGAAGGATCGGAAAGAGGATAGTATAGGATAGAGGATAGGAAAGGATAGAGGATAGGATAAGACAGAGGATAGGATGGGGGATTTGATAGGATAGAGGATATGATAGGATGGAAGATAGGATAGGATAGAGGATAGGATAGGATAGAGGATAGGATAGGATAGAGGATAGGATAGAGGATAGGATAGGATAGAGGATAGGATAGGATACAGGTTACGATAGGATAGAGGATAGGATAGGACAGAGGATACGATAGGGGATTTGATAGGATAGAGGATAGGATAGGATAGAGGATTGGCTAGGATAGAGGATAGATGATAGGATAGGATAGAGGATAGGATAGGATAGAGGATAGGATAGGATAGAGGATAGGATAGGATAGAGGATAGAGGATAGGATAGGATAGAGGATAGGATAGGATAGAGGATAGGATAGGACAGAGGATAGGGTAGGGGATTTGATAGGATAGAGGATAGGATAGGATGGAGGATAGGATAGGATAGAGGATAGGATAGGACAGAGGATAGGGTAGGGGATTTGATAGGATAGAGGTTTGGATAGGATAGAAGATAGGATAGGATAGAGTATAGGATAGGATAGAGGATAGGATAGGATAGAGGATAGGATAGACGATAGGATAGGTTAGAGGATAGGATAGACGATAGGATAGGATAGAGGATAGGATAGGATAGAGTATAGGATAGGATAGAGGATAGGATAGGATAGAGGATAGGATAGGATAGATGATAGGATAGGATAGAGGATAGGATAGGATAGAGGATAGGATAGGACAGAGGATAGGGTAGGGGATTTGATAGGATAGAGGATAGGATAGGATAGAAGATAGGATAGGATAGAGAATAGGATAGGATAGAGGATAGGATAGGATAGAGGATAGCATAGACGATAGGATAGGATAGAGGATAGGATAGGATAGAGGTTACGATAGGATAGAGGATAGGATAGGACAGGGGATAGGATAGGGGATTTGATAGGATAGAGGATAGGATAGGATAGAGGATTGGATAGGATAGAGGATAGATGATAGGATAGGACAGAGGATACGATAGGGGACTTGATAGGATAGAGGATAGGATAGGATAGAGGATTGGATAGGATAGAGGATAGATGATAGGATAGGATAGAGGATAGGATAGGGGATTTGATAGGATAGAGGATAGGAAAGGATAGAGGATAGGATAAGACAGAGGATAGGATGGGGGATTTGATAGGATAGAGGATATGATAGGATAGAAGATAGGATAGGATAGAGGATAGGATAGGATAGAGGATAGGATAGGATAGAGGATAGGATAGACGATAGGATAGGATAGAGGATAGGATAGGATACAGGTTACGATAGGATAGAGGATAGGATAGGACAGAGGATACGATAGGGGATTTGATAGGATAGAGGATAGGATAGGATAGAGGATTGGCTAGGATAGAGGATAGATGATAGGATAGGATAGAGGATAGGATAGGATAGAGGATAGGATAGGATAGAGGATAGGATAGGATAGAGGATAGAGGATAGGATAGGATAGAGGATAGGATAGGATAGAGGATAGGATAGGACAGAGGATAGGGTAGGGGATTTGATAGGATAGAGGATAGGATAGGATGGAGGATAGGATAGGATAGAGGATAGGATAGGACAGAGGATAGGGTAGGGGATTTGATAGGATAGAGGTTTGGATAGGATAGAAGATACGATAGGATAGAGTATAGGATAGGATAGAGGATAGGATAGGATAGAGGATAGGATAGACGATAGGATAGGTTAGAGGATAGGATAGACGATAGGATAGGATAGAGGATAGGATAGGATAGAGTATAGGATAGGATAGAGGATAGGATAGGATAGAGGATAGGATAGGATAGATGATAGGATAGGATAGAGGATAGGATAGGATAGAGGATAGGATAGGACAGAGGATAGGGTAGGGGATTTGATAGGATAGAGGATAGGATAGGATAGAAGATAGGATAGGATAGAGAATAGGATAGGATAGAGGATAGGATAGGATAGAGGATAGCATAGACGATAGGATAGGATAGAGGATAGGATAGGATAGGGGATAGATGATAGGATAGGATGGAGGATAGGATAGGATAGAGGATAGGATAGGACAGAGGATAGGGTAGGGGATTTGATAGGATAGAGGATAGGATAGGATAGAAGATAGGATAGGATAGAGGATAGGATAGGATAGAGGATAGGATAGGATAGAGGATAGGATAGACGATAGGATAGGATAGAGGATAGGATAGGATAGAGGTTACGATAGGATAGAGGATAGGATAGGACAGAGGATAGGATAGGGGATTTGATAGGATAGAGGATAGGATAGGATAGAAGATAGGATAGGATAGAGGATAGGATAGGATAGAGGATAGGATAGGATAGAGGGAAGGATCGGAAAGAGGATAGTATAGGATAGAGGATAGGAAAGGATAGAGGATAGGATAAGACAGAGGATAGGATGGGGGATTTGATAGGATAGAGGATATGATAGGATAGAAGATAGGATAGGATAGAGGATAGGATAGGATAGAGGATAGGATAGGATAGAGGATAGGATAGACGATAGGATAGGATAGAGGATAGGATAGGATACAGGTTACGATAGGATAGAGGATAGGATAGGACAGAGGATACGATAGGGGATTTGATAGGATAGAGGATAGGATAGGATAGAGGATTGGCTAGGATAGAGGATAGATGATAGGATAGGATAGAGGATAGGATAGGATAGAGGATAGGATAGGATAGAGGATAGGATAGGATAGAGGATAGAGGATAGGATAGGATAGAGGATAGGATAGGATAGAGGATAGGATAGGACAGAGGATAGGGTAGGGGATTTGATAGGATAGAGGATAGGATAGGATGGAGGATAGGATAGGATAGAGGATAGGATAGGACAGAGGATAGGGTAGGGGATTTGATAGGATAGAGGTTTGGATAGGATAGAAGATAGGATAGGATAGAGTATAGGATAGGATAGAGGATAGGATAGGATAGAGGATAGGATAGACGATAGGATAGGTTAGTGGATAGGATAGACGATAGGATAGGATAGAGGATAGGATAGGATAGAGTATAGGATAGGATAGAGGATAGGATAGGATAGAGGATAGGATAGGATAGATGATAGGATAGGATAGAGGATCGGATAGGATAGAGGATAGGATAGGACAGAGGATAGGGTAGGGGATTTGATAGGATAGAGGATAGGATAGGATAGAAGATAGGATAGGATAGAGAATAGGATAGGATAGAGGATAGGATAGGATAGAGGATAGCATAGACGATAGGATAGGATAGAGGATAGGATAGGATAGAGGTTACGATAGGATAGAGGATAGGATAGGACAGGGGATAGGATAGGGGATTTGATAGGATAGAGGATAGGATAGGATAGAGGATTGGATAGGATAGAGGATAGATGATAGGATAGGATAGAGGATAGGATAGGGGATTTGATAGGATAGAGGATAGGATAGGATAGAAGATAGGATAGGATAGAGGATAGGATAGGATAGAGGATAGGATAGGATAGATGATAGGATAGGATAGAGGATAGGATAGGATAGAGGATAGGATAGGACAGAGGATAGGGTAGGGGATTTGATAGGATAGAGGATAGGATAGGATAGAAGATAGGATAGGATAGAGAATAGGATAGGATAGAGGATAGGATAGGATAGAGGATAGGATAGACGATAGGATAGGATAGAGGATAGGATAGGATACAGGTTACGATAGGATAGAGGATAGGATAGGACAGAGGATACGATAGGGGATTTGATAGGATAGAGGATAGGATAGGATAGAGGATTGGATAGGATAGAGGATAGATGATAGGATAGGATAGAGGATAGGATAGGGGATTTGATAGGATAGAGGATAGGATAGGACAGAGGATAGGGTAGGGGATTTGATAGGATAGAGGTTTGGATAGGATAGAAGGTAGGATAGGATAGAGTATAGGATAGGATAGAGGATAGGATAGACGATAGGATAGTATAGAGGATAGGATAGGATAGAGGATAGGATAGGGTAGAGGATAGGATAGGATAGAAGATAGGATAGGATAGAGGATAGGATAGGATAGAGGATAGAGGATAGAGGATAGGATAGGATAGAGGATAGAGGATAGAGGATAGAGGATAGAGGATATAGGATAGAGGATAGGATAGGATAGAGGATAGGATAGGATAGAGGATAGGATAGGACAGAGGATAGGGTAGGGGATTTGATAGGATAGAGGTTTGGATAGGATAGAAGATAGGATAGGATAGAGTATAGGATAGGATAGAGGATAGGATAGGATAGAGGATAGGATAGACGATAGGATAGGATAGAGGATAGGATAGACGATAGGATAGGATAGAGGATAGGATAGGATAGAGTATAGGATAGGATAGAGGATAGGATAGGATAGAGGATAGGATAGGATAGAGTATAGGATAGGATAGAGGATAGGATAGGATAGAGGATAGGATAGGACAGAGGATACGATAGGGGATTTGATAGGATAGAGGATAGGATAGGATAGAGGATTGGCTAGGATAGAGGATAGATGATAGGATAGGATAGAGGATAGGATAGGATAGAGGATAGGATAGGATAGAGGATAGGATAGGATAGAGGATAGAGGATAGGATAGGATAGAGGATAGGATAGGATAGAGGATAGGATAGGACAGAGGATAGGGTAGGGGATTTGATAGGATAGAGGATAGGATAGGATAGAGGATAGAGGATAAGATAGGATAGAGGATAGGATAGGATAAAGGATACGATAGGATAGAGGATAGGATAGGCTAGAGGATAGGATAGGATAGAGGATAGGATAGGATAGAGGATAGGATAGGATAGAGGATAGGATAGGATAGAGGATAGGATAGGATAGAGGATAGGATAGGATAGAGGATAGGATAGGATAGAGGATAGGATAGGATAGAGGATAGGATAGGACAGAGGATAGGGTAGGGGATTTGATAGGATAGAGGATAGGATAGGATAGAAGATAGGATAGGATAGAGAATAGGATAGGATAGAGGATAGGATAGGATAGAGGATAGGATAGACGATAGGATAGGATAGAGGATAGGATAGGATAGAGGTTACGATAGGATAGAGGATAGGGTAGGGGATTTGATAGGATAGAGGTTTGGATAGGATAGAAGATAGGATAGGATAGAGTATAGGATAGGATAGAGGATAGGATAGGATAGAGGATAGGATAGACGATAGGATAGGATAGAGGATAGGATAGACGATAGGATAGGATAGAGGATAGGATAGGATAGAGTATAGGATAGGATAGAGGATAGGATGGGGACCGAGGGGATATGGGCTTAGTAGTGGTGACTCGGATCCACTACTAGGTATGCCACAGTGGTGGCGGTCATATCCCTAAAATCCTCTACGCTCCACCTCCTCGTGGTGGTCCCTGGGAACACACATAGTTGTGTGTTGCTAACGGAGCGAGGGGTATTCCGCGGAAAGTAGTCCCAATGATGTATGAGGCGATGCCGGCGGGATCTTCGGATCCTGGCAGGGCCTCCCTTGCCGGTAAGGCTCACACGGAGGGATAAAAAACCGCGGAATGGGTCCTGCGATAACGACCGGGGAGGTCGCCGCAGGGCCCTTGCCGTAAACCGGTGGTCATGTTTTACCGGAACGGTGGTCTTGCCTTAATCGGCCGGGCCGCGAGGATGATAACCTCTATAAAAATCCCTAATGCCCTAAGCTTAGGTGCGCGGTGAGAGGGTACGCCCTGGCTACAGGGCGCGGCTGGTGGGGTACATCAGCCACTAGCGCACCATCTCTGGATACCTGGCGAACTCCAGTTGAAATTAGCCTTACCCGGGCAAGGAGGCTCTGCCCGGGCTGCCCCCGGGAGTGGGGGGCGGAGGGGGTTTGGCGCGGGGAGTATCCCCGCGCCCTGTTTCGCCCCCACCGGTGGGGGCGCTGAATTTGGGGGCCCCGGGTGCGAGCTGACCCAGGCCCCCGGGTGGAGCGTAGCTCCCCCCGTGATTGGCCGACACCCCCGGGATAGTTTCCCGGTTAGTGGGGGGTGTCGGTCCCCCCTCCCCCCGATAGGGGAGGGGGACCGTGGGGGGTTTTTGGGGAAAGGAAGGGTCGGGGCGTGCCGGATCGCGCCTCCGACGGCCCTTCCTTCCGGTGGCGGCGTCCTCTTGCTCTGGCCGGGGCTGGTTCCTTCGGGACACCGGCCCCGAGCGGGGCACGAGGACTCCGGGAGCTGTGGGTGGACCGAGCTGGGGCTCGGGAAGCCCAATCCGAAGGCTCCAGGGATGGGGACACCGGGCGGGTCCCTCCGCCCGGGGTCTTATAGCGTAGGCAGTGGGGGAGGCTAACCCCCTCCCCCGGGGTATGATGATAGCTGGGGGGTGTCCTGTTGAGTACTCGCGTGATCCAGGCACCTCCCGTGTAGCTTAGGTGGGCGTGAGGTTTTAGTGGGTAGTCTCCGGGGGCTCCGCCCCCCGGAGAGAATCCCACATAACCCCGGCTTCCCCCAGGGAGTCGGGGTATGTATAAAACATTTCCTCACGATAAAAAAAAAAAAAAAAAAAAAAGGCTCTGCCCGGGCGGACGTGTTTTTTCCTGCCAATCTCGTGGGACCAGATATGGAATCGTATAATAAAAACCTTGATGTTGTGGGGGAGGCTGCCGATACGGCAGCAGCTGCGGCGGGGGAAGAGACGGCAGCGGTCACTGACGGGGAGGGGATGGCAACGATTACTGCCGGGGAGGACGCGGTCGTGGTCATCGCGGACGAGGACTCGGATGGGGATGAAACAATCATCTCCATCTCGAGCTCCGTCGGCTCGATCGTGACGCGCGGGGGCGCGGAGAAGCGGGGCGCGACATCTGGGGTCTCTGACCCCAAGCGTGCCCGGTTAGAGGGGGGGCAGCACACCCGCGGCGGGTCGGTGTCGCGGACGGACCCCGGGGAGGGCTCGTCGGGGACGCCCACCATGGATCTGGCCCTCGGCGGCCGCGCCGAGAGGAGTCAGACGAGGAGGGTGGATGACCTCATCGAGCTGGGTGGGAGGATGCCGACAGCGCAGCTAGTAGGGGAGGTGGAGGAGGCGATGTTGAGGGTGGAGAGAGTCTCCACCGTCTCAAAGGGCCTCAAGGGGGACCTGGCTAAAGACTTGCGGGATTGTTCTGCAGTCGCCAGGGCCCACTGCACCACCTTGATGCAGCGGTGCTTTACCGGGATGGCGTGGCAGGGGAGCCAGGAGGTGGCCCGCCTCCGCGAGCAGAACGCGGCCCTCGCGAAGGAGGCGGGTGACCTCCGGGCGAGGCTCCGGTCAATGGAGGCCGGGCGGCGGGCGAACACCGACAGCGGTCGCCGGGCGGGACATGCGCCAATAGGGGAAGCGCCCCCCGCCTCCTCGACAGCGGGGGTCCGTACGCGGGGGATGGAGGCGATGGGATCGTCGGGGGAGGAAGCGGGAGTTTTGGACTCCGAAGCCCTGCTTCTCCGGGTTGGCGCGCTGATAACGGCCAGGAACCGGGAGCTAGAGGCCCGGATGGAGGAGCGGTTCCGGACGATTCTGGCCGGGTTGGCCCCGGCCCTCCGGGCGGAGGGTAAGTCGGCGCGCGAGGCGACGCCGGTGGCTTCTCTGCCGGCGACGTCTGTCACCAAGGGGACTGGACCGGTGGTCGTGTCCAACGTGAGGGTGGTGCCCCCCGTTATCATTCCGCCACCGGTCGTCCCGGCCTCGTGGATGGAGGTGACGAGCAAGGCGGCGAAGAGGGCCAAGAAGAAGATGGCCGCGGAGGAGGCTGCGGCGAGAGCAGCCGCGGCCGAGGCAGCTGCCGCCGCTTCACGGCTGCAGGCTGCGAGGGAGCCGAGGGCGGCGGGCGGCGCACGAGTGCAGGGCGGCGCGAGCGCGGCGAAGCCCGCCGCCGGGAGGGACGGTGGCCTGGGACGCACCCCCAGAACGGGAGCAGTGGCCATCACCATCCCCGAGAGCTGCAAGCTCACTTATTCGGAGGTGATGGCCAGGGCAAAAGAGAGGGTGGACCTCAAGGCTATCGGGATCGAGTCGGGGGTGCTTCCCAGGCGGTCGAAAACCGGCGGGATCCTCCTGGAGGTCAGGGGCACGGGGTGCCAGGAGAAGGCACGGGCCCTCTCCGGGAGGATCGCCGAGGCGCTTGGGGGGACCGGGGTTAAGGTCTCCCAGGCGGTCAAGCGCGGCGAGGTGCGCGTGGCGGGCCTGGACGACTCGGTGTCGCCCGGGGACGTAGCGGCGGCGCTGGCGGCGGCGGGGGGGTGTTCCGCGGCGGAGTTCCGGGTCGGCGAGATCCGCAGACCCGCCTCGGAGCAGGCGCTGGGCTCCTGTTGGGCCCAGGGCCCCCTCGCGGCCGTCAAGAAAGTGTTGGCGGGAGGCCGGCTGCTGGTCGGCTGGTCCTCGGCCCGCGTCGAGGCGCTGAGGGAGCGGCCCCTCCAATGCTTCCGTTGTTTGGAGACGGGGCACACGCGGGCGACATGCAAGAGCGCGGTCGACAGAGGCGCGATGTGCTACCGCTGCGGGGCGGCGGAGCACCGGGCTTCGGCCTGTAAGGCCGCCCCCAGGTGTCCGCTCTGCGCGGACCTGGGGAGACCATCGGGCCATAGATTCGGGGCCAAAGCGTGTGCCCCGGCTCCCAAGAGGGGCCGCGCGGCGACGAAAGAGAAAGGCGCGTCTGGGGCTGCATCCGCGCAGCGGCCGCAGACAGCGCCGGGGGCCCGGACCTCCCAGGGAGGGGACTCTGCAGAGCCCATGTTAGAGTAGGTACTTTTAATCCTACTCCGGTTCTGCAGGCGAACCTCAACCACTCGCGCGCGGCACAGGACCTGTTTGTCCAAGCCGTGCGCGAGTGGGGGGCTGGGCTGGCAGTTGCGGCGGAGCCGTACGCAATCCCCGAACACCCCTTCTGGGTGGGGGACGAGATCGGCTCCGTAGTAATAGTGGCGGGAAGCCGCCCCGGGTCCCCGTCGGTCTCCCTTCTGGAGCGGGGCGAGGGATTCGTGGCGGTGCAATGGGGGGACATCGCGGTTGTCGGGATCTACATCTCGCCGAGCTGTGGCCTCGATCAATTTCGGGGGTTCCTGGGCGGGCTGAACAGCTGCATCGCGCGGTGCAGCGCCCGCCCGGTTCTCGTTTTGGGAGACTTCAATGCCCACGCGGTATCGTGGGGGAGTCCCAGGACGACCACTAGGGGTAGCGAGGTGTTAACCTGGGCGGCCGGCCTGGATCTCCGGTTGATTAACCGGGGATCCACGCCGACGTGCGTGCGTCCGCAGGGGGTCTCGATTGTCGACCTGACATGGGGGACTCCCTCGGCCGTGCGCCGGGTGTCGGGATGGAGGGTGGCCGAGGAGATAGAGATTGCGTCAGACCATACGCCCATCGTCATGGACGTGTGGCCCACCCTCCACGCGCGGGATTCCCGGCCGGGCCGGGGGGACCGACGGCCGCGATGGGCCTTGAAGCGGCTGGACGCGGACGCGTTCGGGGCCGCGGTAGCCGCGGCGACATGGACGGGGCCGGCCCTGTCCGAGCTGGCGCCTGCGCAAGAGGCGAGGCGGCTGCGGGAGGTAATGACGGCGGTGTGCGACACCGCCATGCCCCGCAGCCGGTTCGCCCCCAGGAGGGCGGCGTACTGGTGGTCCGCCGGCATTGCGGAGCTCCGGCGTGCCTGCAATGCCGCGCGGCGTCGGTACGGCCGAGCGCGTAGGAGGCGCGACGACGAGGAGGCGACGGCGAGGCTCGGCGGGGAGTACCGAGCCGCGCTCGGGGTTCTCCGCAGGGCTATCGCGCGGGCCAAGGCCGACGCGTGGTCGGAGCTCGTCGGCACGGTGGACTCCGATCCATGGGGGCGCCCGTACAAGCTTGTCATGAACAAGCTGCGCGCGTGGGCGCCTCCGGTGACGGAGTCGATGGACCCCCACCTGCTCGAGGGAGTGGTGGCGTCCCTCTTCCCGCGAGAGGGGGGACAACTGCGCCGCTCCCATTGGGAACAGGAGCCTCTCTCCTGGTCCGCAGAGTGGGAGGTGTCGGCCGGCGAGCTGGGTGAGGCGATGGCCAGGGCGCGGCGGGTGGGCCGCAAGGCCCCGGGCCCGGACGGGGTGCCGGGCCGCGCGTTGGTCTTGGCCCTGGAGGGGGGACTCGCCGCCGAACTCCGGCAGCTGTATAACGGCTGTCTGAGGGAGGGGGTGTTCCCCACGGAGTGGAAGTCGGGCAGGTTGGTCCTCCTTCCGAAGGGGGGCAAGTCCCGGGACTCGCCCTCAGGGTACCGGCCAATTTGTCTGCTGGACGAGGCGGGGAAGTTGTTCGAGCGCGTACTCGTTGGACGCCTCGTCCGGCACCTGTCGGCGGGAGGGGTCCCCGATCTGAGCGGGGTTCAATTCGGCTTCCGGGAGGGTCTCTCCACCGTCGACGCTATTCGGCGGGTGAGGGCTCTCTCGGAGGCCTGTACGAGGGGGGGCGGTGTTGCGTTGGCGATATCCTTGGATATCGCTAACGCGTTCAACACCGTCCCCTGGGATCGGATAATGGAGGCCCTGGTCTTCCACCGGGTGCCTCTGTATCTCAGAAGGGTGATCGGGAGCTATCTCTCCGACAGGGGTATAGAGTATCCCGGCCGGTACGGGATGGTGCGCAGGGGCGTCGTGCGCGGGGTTCCGCAGGGCTCGGTGTTGGGCCCGTTGCTGTGGAATCTTGCGTACGATCGCGTCCTGCGGGAGGAGATGCCTCCCGGGGTCAGCCTGACGTGTTACGCCGACGACACGCTGGTATTGGCCACCGGGAGTTATGCGAAGGAGGCCATCTGCCTGGCGGAGCGCGGCGCGTGGCGCGCGGTGCGCGCGATCCGGTCGCTGGGCCTAGAGGTGTCCGTCGAGAAAACCAGGGCCATGTGGTTTCTCCGCTCGGCCCGGTTGGCGGCGCCTCCCCAGTGCTGGATCTGCGTGGGGGAGGGGATGGTCAGGGTCGGGTCCCAGATGCGGTACCTGGGACTCGAGCTTGACGGCCGGTGGCGTTTTGACCGCCACCTTGAGTCGCTGGCGCCCCGGGCGGAGAGGGCGACCGCTGCGCTCGGTCGCCTTCTCCCGAATCTCGGGGGACCCTGTGGACGGGTGCGTCGTCTGTTCGCGGTGGTGGTGCGAGTTTTGGTCCTGTACGGAGCCCCTGTATGGGCGCGCGATGTCTTGGCTAGGGGGCGCAGTGGCGGCACACGGTCGCTGCTGCGTCGCATCGAGCGCAGGCTGGCCATAGGCATCGTGCGGGGGTACCGCACCATTTCATACGCGACGGCGATGGTGATGTCGGGGCTGATCCCCCTCGAGCTGGAGGCCCGCGTGTTGGCGGATGTGCATACGCACTCCAGGGAACTCCGGCTCCGGGGGGTGGCCCCGGATCAGGCGAGGCTCATGGTGGATGAGCTCAGGCGACATGCTCGGCGGCACGCAGCCCGGGAGTGGCGCGATAGCCTTCCCGGGACGAGGGAGGGCGAGAGGCGGGCCGTTCGGGCCATCCTCCCGGTGTTCGATCAATGGAACAGGGGATGGATGGGGCATAGGGTCTCCTACCGTGTGACGCAGGTGATGACCGGGCACGGGTGCTTCGGCGACTACCTGTGTCGCATCGGGAGGGAGACCGAGGAGGCGTGTCACCACTGCGGCGAGCCGCGGGACACGGCGCAACACACTCTGGAGGAGTGTCCGGCATGGGGGGGAGAGCGCCGTGCCCTGCGGCGCGCGGTGGGCCACGACCTCTCGCTCCCGGCTGTCGTCGCTGCGGCAGCCGGTGGCGAGGAGGCGTGGAGGGGGTTCGCTTCCTTCTGCGAGCGGGTTATGCTGCGGAAGGAGGCTGCGGAACGGGATCGGGAGCGTAATCACGATCCCGGCCGAAGGGGGGGGAGGCGGCGCAGGGTACGCCCCGGGGGCGTACCCCCGTTGCGACGCCTCTGACGCGAGCGGGGACGCCCTTGATGATCTCGAGGCGGGGGATCGGATATCCCCTTACACTCGGTCACCAACGGCGTCCCCGGAGGCCGCCGGGCATCTCGGGCGGGGGCTCGGATGCTCATCGGGCGGCCTAACAGGGGGGGAAGGCGCCACGTCGTCCGTTGCGTGGTGCCTTCGGATAGAGTAGGTACGGGAGGGGGCCGCGTCCCCCCCCCCTGGGTGGTATGCTAAGGCGGGGGCACACCGGATTGACATGCGCGCGCAGAGCACGGGTGCCCCAGGAGTCTAGGGACGGACGGGGAGGAGTTAGTGGGTATACTCGGCGTTGCACCAACCAGCCGAGGAGTCCCACATAACCAGGACCACCCCCCCCCCGGGGGGTTCGGGTATCCGTAACGAGATTACCTCCTCGAAAAAAAAAAAAAAAAAAAAAAAAATAGGATAGAGGATAGGATAGGATAGAGGATAGGATAGAAGATAGGATAGGATAGAGGATAGAGGATAAGATAGGATAGAGGATAGGATAGGATAGAGGATAGGATAGGATAGAGGATAGGATAGGACAGAGGATAGGGTAGGGGATTTGATAGGATAGAGGATAGGATAGGATAGAAGATAGGATAGGATAGAGAATAGGATAGGATAGAGGATAGGATAGGATAGAGGATTGGATAGGATAGAGGATAGATGATAGGATAGGATAGAGGATAGGATAGGGGATTTGATAGGATAGAGGATAGGATAGGACAGAGGATAGGGTAGGGGATTTGATAGGATAGAGGATAGGATAGGATAGAAGATAGGATAGGATAGAGGATAGAGGATAAGATAGGATAGAGGATAGGATAGGATAGAGGATAGGATAGGATAGAGGATAGGATAGGACAGAGGATAGGGTAGGGGATTTGATAGGATAGAGGATAGGATAGGATAGAAGATAGGATAGGATAGAGGATAGGATAGGATAGAGGATAGGATAGGATAGAAGATAGGATAGGATAGAGGATAGGATAGTATAGAGGATAGGATAGGATAGAGGATAGAGGATAGAGGATAGGATAGGATAGAGGATAGGATAGGATAGAGGATAGGATAGGATAGAGGATAGGATAGGATAGAGGATAGGATAGGATAGAGGATAGGATAGGATAGAGGATAGGATAGGATAGAGGATAGGATAGGACAGAGGATAGGGTAGGGGATTTGATAGGATAGAGGATAGGATAGGATAGAAGATAGGATAGGATAGAGAATAGGATAGGATAGAGGATAGGATAGGATAGAGGATAGGATAGACGATAGGATAGGATAGAGGATAGGATAGGATAGAGGTTACGATAGGATAGAGGATAGGATAGGACAGAGGATAGGATAGGGGATTTGATAGGATAGAGGATAGGATAGGATAGAGGATTGGATAGGATAGAGGATAGATGATAGGATAGGATAGAGGATAGGATAGGGGATTTGATAGGATAGAGGATAGGATAGGATAGAAGATAGGATAGGATAGAGGATAGGATAGGATAGAGGATAGGATAGGATAGAGGATAGGATAAGATAGAGGATAGGATAGACGATAGGATAGGATAGAGGATACGATAGGATAGAGGATAGTATAGGATAGAGGATAGAGGATAGGATAGGATAGAGGATAGGATAGGATAGAGGATAGGATAGGATAGAGGATAGGATAGGATAGAGGATAGGATAGAACAGAGGATAGGGTAGGGGATTTGATAGGATAGAGGATAGGATAGGATAGAAGATAGGATAGGATAGAGGATAGGATAGGATAGAGGATAGTATAGGATAGAGGATAGAGGATAGGATAGGATAGTGGATAGGATAGGATAGAGGATAGTATAGGATAGAGGATAGGATAGGACAGAGGATAGGGTAGGGGATTTGATTGGATAGAGGTTTGGATAGGATAGAAGGTAGGATAGGATAGAGTATAGGATAGGATAGAGGATAGGATAGACGATAGGATAGTATAGAGGATAGGATAGGATAGAGGATAGGATAGGGTAGAGGATAGGATAGGATAGAAGATAGAGGATAGAGGATAGAGGATATAGGATAGAGGATAGGATAGGATAGAGGATAGGATAGGATAGAGGATAGGATAGGACAGAGGATAGGGTAGGGGATTTGATAGGATAGAGGTTTGGATAGGATAGAAGATAGGATAGGATAGAGTATAGGATAGGATAGAGGATAGGATAGGATAGAGGATAGGATAGACGATAGGATAGGATAGAGGATAGGATAGACGATAGGATAGGATAGAGGATAGGATAGGATAGAGTATAGGATAGGATAGAGGATAGGATAGGATAGAGGATAGGATAGGATAGAGTATAGGATAGGATAGAGGATAGGATAGGATAGAGGATAGGATAGGACAGAGGATACGATAGGGGATTTGATAGGATAGAGGATAGGATAGGATAGAGGATTGGCTAGGATAGAGGATAGATGATAGGATAGGATCGAGGATAGGATAGGATAGAGGATAGGATAGGATAGAGGATAGGATAGGATAGAGGATAGGATAGGATAGAGGATAGGATAGGATAGAGGATAGAGGATAGGATAGGATAGAGGATAGGATAGGATAGAGGATAGGATAGGATAGAGGATAGATGATAGGATAGGATGGAGGATAGGATAGGATAGAGGATAGGATAGGACAGAGGATAGGGTAGGGGATTTGATAGGATAGAGGATAGGATAGGATAGAAGATAGGATAGGATAGAGGATAGAGGATAAGATAGGATAGAGGATAGGATAGGATAGAGGATAGGATAGGATAGAGGATAGGATAGGACAGAGGATAGGGTAGGGGATTTGATAGGATAGAGGATAGGATAGGATAGAAGATAGGATAGGATAGAGGATAGGATAGGATAGAGGATAGGATAGGATAGAAGATAGGATAGGATAGAGGATAGGATAGTATAGAGGATAGGATAGGATAGAGGATAGAGGATAGAGGATAGGATAGGATAGAGGATAGGATAGGATAGAGGATAGGATAGGATAGAGGATAGGATAGGATAGAGGATAGGATAGGATAGAGGATAGGATAGGATAGAGGATAGGATAGGATAGAGGATAGGATAGGATAGATGATAGGATAGGACAGAGGATAGGGTAGGGGATTTGATAGGATAGAGGATAGGATAGGATAGAAGATAGGATAGGATAGAGAATAGGATAGGATAGAGGATAGGATAGGATAGAGGATAGGATAGACGATAGGATAGGATAGAGGATAGGATAGGATAGAGGTTACGATAGTATAGAGGATAGGATAGGACAGAGGATAGGATAGGGGATTTGATAGGATAGAGGATAGGATAGGATAGAGGATTGGATAGGATAGAGGATAGATGATAGGATAGGATAGAGGATAGGATAGGGGATTTGATAGGATAGAGGATAGGATAGGATAGAAGATAGGATAGGATAGAGGATAGGATAGGATAGAGGATAGGATAGGATAGAGGATAGGATAAGATAGAGGATAGGATAGACGATAGGATAGGATAGAGGATACGATAGGATAGAGGATAGTATAGGATAGAGGATAGAGGATAGGATAGGATAGAGGATAGGATAGGATAGAGGATTGGCTAGGATAGAGGATAGATGATAGGATAGGATAGAGGATAGGATAGGATAGAGGATAGGATAGGATAGAGGATAGGATAGGATAGAGGATAGAGGATAGGATAGGATAGGATAGAGGATAGGATAGGATAGAGGATAGGATAGGATAGAGGATAGATGATAGGATAGGATGGAGGATAGGATAGGATAGAGGATAGAGGATAAGATAGGATAGAGGATAGGATAGGATAGAGGATAGGATAGGATAGAGGATAGGATAGGACAGAGGATAGGGTAGGGGATTTGATAGGATAGAGGATAGGATAGGATAGAAGATAGGATAGGATAGAGGATAGGATAGGATAGAGGATAGGATAGGATAGAAGATAGGATAGGATAGAGGATAGGATAGTATAGAGGATAGGATAGGATAGAGGATAGAGGATAGAGGATAGGATAGGATAGAGGATAGGATAGGATAGAGGATAGGATAGGATAGAGGATAGGATAGGATAGAGGATAGGATAGGATAGAGGATAGGATAGGATAGAGGATAGGATAGGATAGAGGATAGGATAGGATAGAGGATAGGATAGGATAGAGGATAGGATAGGATAGAGGATAGGATAGGATAGAGGATAGGATAGGACAGAGGATAGGGTAGGGGATTTGATAGGATAGAGGATAGGATAGGATAGAAGATAGGATAGGATAGAGAATAGGATAGGATAGAGGATAGGATAGGATAGAGGATAGGATAGACGATAGGATAGGATAGAGGATAGGATAGGATAGAGATTACGATAGGATAGAGGATAGGATAGGACAGAGGATAGGATAGGGGATTTGATAGGATAGAGGATAGGATAGGATAGAGGATTGGATAGGATAGAGGATAGATGATAGGATAGGATAGAGGATAGGATAGGGGATTTGATAGGATAGAGGATAGGATAGGATAGAAGATAGGATAGGATAGAGGATAGGATAGGATAGAGGATAGGATAGGATAGAGGATAGGATAAGATAGAGGATAGGATAGACGATAGGATAGGATAGAGGATACGATAGGATAGAGGATAGTATAGGATAGAGGATAGAGGATAGGATAGGATAGAGGATAGGATAGGATAGAGGATAGGATAGGATAGAGGATAGGATAGGATAGAGGATAGGATAGAACAGAGGATAGGGTAGGGGATTTGATAGGATAGAGGATAGGATAGGATAGAAGATAGGATAGGATAGAGGATAGGATAGGATAGAGGATAGTATAGGATAGAGGATAGAGGATAGGATAGGATAGTGGATAGGATAGGATAGAGGATAGTATAGGATAGAGGATAGGATAGGACAGAGGATAGGGTAGGGGATTTGATTGGATAGAGGTTTGGATAGGATAGAAGGTAGGATAGGATAGAGTATAGGATAGGATAGAGGATAGGATAGACGATAGGATAGTATAGAGGATAGGATAGGATAGAGGATAGGATAGGGTAGAGGATAGGATAGGATAGAAGATAGAGGATAGAGGATAGAGGATATAGGATAGAGGATAGGATAGGATAGAGGATAGGATAGGATAGAGGATAGGATAGGACAGAGGATAGGGTAGGGGATTTGATAGGATAGAGGTTTGGATAGGATAGAAGATAGGATAGGATAGAGTATAGGATAGGATAGAGGATAGGATAGGATAGAGGATAGGATAGACGATAGGATAGGATAGAGGATAGGATAGACGATAGGATAGGATAGAGGATAGGATAGGATAGAGTATAGGATAGGATAGAGGATAGGATAGGATAGAGGATAGGATAGGATAGAGTATAGGATAGGATAGAGGATAGGATAGGATAGAGGATAGGATAGGACAGAGGATACGATAGGGGATTTGATAGGATAGAGGATAGGATAGGATAGAGGATTGGCTAGGATAGAGGATAGATGATAGGATAGGATAGAGGATAGGATAGGATAGAGGATAGGATAGGATAGAGGATAGGATAGGATAGAGGATAGGATAGGATAGAGGATAGGATAGGATAGAGGATAGGATAGGATAGAGGATAGAGGATAGGATAGGATAGAGGATAGGATAGGATAGAGGATAGGATAGGATAGAGGATAGATGATAGGATAGGATGGAGGATAGGATAGGATAGAGGATAGGATAGGACAGAGGATAGGGTAGGGGATTTGATAGGATAGAGGATAGGATAGGATAGAAGATAGGATAGGATAGAGGATAGAGGATAAGATAGGATAGAGGATAGGATAGGATAGAGGATAGGATAGGATAGAGGATAGGATAGGACAGAGGATAGGGTAGGGGATTTGATAGGATAGAGGATAGGATAGGATAGAAGATAGGATAGGATAGAGGATAGGATAGGATAGAGGATAGGATAGGATAGAAGATAGGATAGGATAGAGGATAGGATAGTATAGAGGATAGGATAGGATAGAGGATAGAGGATAGAGGATAGGATAGGATAGAGGATAGGATAGGATAGAGGATAGGATAGGATAGAGGATAGGATAGGATAGAGGATAGGATAGGATAGAGGATAGGATAGGATAGAGGATAGGATAGGATAGATGATAGGATAGGACAGAGGATAGGGTAGGGGATTTGATAGGATAGAGGATAGGATAGGATAGAAGATAGGATAGGATAGAGAATAGGATAGGATAGAGGATAGGATAGGATAGAGGATAGGATAGACGATAGGATAGGATAGAGGATAGGATAGGATAGAGGTTACGATAGGATAGAGGATAGGATAGGACAGAGGATAGGATAGGGGATTTGATAGGATAGAGGATAGGATAGGATAGAGGATTGGATAGGATAGAGGATAGATGATAGGATAGGATAGAGGATAGGATAGGGGATTTGATAGGATAGAGGATAGGATAGGATAGAAGATAGGATAGGATAGAGGATAGGATAGGATAGAGGATAGGATAGGATAGAGGATAGGATAAGATAGAGGATAGGATAGACGATAGGATAGGATAGAGGATACGATAGGATAGAGGATAGTATAGGATAGAGGATAGAGGATAGAATAGGATAGAGGATAGGATAGGATAGAGGATTGGCTAGGATAGAGGATAGATGATAGGATCGGATAGAGGATAGGATAGGATAGAGGATAGGATAGGATAGAGGATAGGATAGGATAGAGGATAGGATAGGATAGAGGATAGAGGATAGGATAGGATAGGATAGAGGATAGGATAGGATAGAGGATAGGATAGGATAGAGGATAGATGATAGGATAGGATGGAGGATAGGATAGGATAGAGGATAGGATAGGACAGAGGATAGGGTAGGGGATTTGATAGGATAGAGGATAGGATAGGATAGAAGATAGGATAGGATAGAGGATAGAGGATAAGATAGGATAGAGGATAGGATAGGATAAAGGATACGATAGGATAGAGGATAGGATAGGCTAGAGGATAGGATAGGATAGAGGATAGGATAGGATAGAGGATAGGATAGGATAGAGGATAGGATAGGATAGAGGATAGGGTAGGATAGAGGATAGGATAGGATAGAGGATAGGATAGGATAGAGGATAGGATAGGATAGAGGATAGGATAGGATAGAGGATAGGATAGGACAGAGGATAGGGTAGGGGATTTGATAGGATAGAGGATAGGATAGGATAGAAGATAGGATAGGATAGAGAATAGGATAGGATAGAGGATAGGATAGGATAGAGGATAGGATAGACGATAGGATAGGATAGAGGATAGGATAGGATAGAGGTTACGATAGGATAGAGGATAGGGTAGGGGATTTGATAGGATAGAGGTTTGGATAGGATAGAAGATAGGATAGGATAGAGTATAGGATAGGATAGAGGATAGGATAGGATAGAGGATAGGATAGACGATAGGATAGGATAGAGGATAGGATAGACGATAGGATAGGATAGAGGATAGGATAGGATAGAGTATAGGATAGGATAGAGGATAGGATAGGATAGAGGATAGGATAGAAGATAGGATAGGGTAGAGGATAGAGGATAAGATAGGATAGAGGATAGGATAGGATAGAGGATAGGATAGGATAGAGGATAGGATAGGACAGAGGATAGGGTAGGGGATTTGATAGGATAGAGGATAGGATAGGATAGAGGATACGATAGGATAGAGGATAGGATAGGCTAGAGGATAGGATAGGATAGAGGATAGGATAGGATAGAGGATAGGATAGGATAGAGGATAGGATAGGATAGAGGATAGGATAGGATAGAGGATAGGATAGGACAGAGGATAGGGTAGGGGATTTGATAGGATAGAGGATAGGATAGGATAGAAGATAGGATAGGATAGAGAATAGGATAGGATAGAGGATAGGATAGGATAGAGGATAGGATAGACGATAGGATAGGATAGAGGATAGGATAGGATAGAGGTTACGATAGGATAGAGGATAGGATAGGACAGAGGATAGGATAGGGGATTTGATAGGATAGAGGATAGGATAGGATAGAGGATTGGATAGGATAGGATAGAGTATAGGATAGGATAGAGGATAGGATAGGATAGAGGATAGGATAGGACAGAGGATACGATAGGGGATTTGATAGGATAGAGGATAGGATAGGATAGAGGATTGGCTAGGATAGAGGATAGATGATAGGATAGGATAGAGGATAGGATAGGATAGAGGATAGGATAGGATAGAGGATAGGATAGGATAGAGGATAGGATAGGATAGAGGATAGGATAGGATAGAGGATAGAGGATAGGATAGGATAGAGGATAGGATAGGATAGAGGATAGGATAGGATAGAGGATAGATGATAGGATAGGATGGAGGATAGGATAGGATAGAGGATAGGATAGGACAGAGGATAGGGTAGGGGATTTGATAGGATAGAGGATAGGATAGGATAGAAGATAGGATAGGATAGAGGATAGAGGATAAGATAGGATAGAGGATAGGATAGGATAGAGGATAGGATAGGATAGAGGATAGGATAGGACAGAGGATAGGATAGGACAGAGGATAGGGTAGGGGATTTGATAGGATAGAGGATAGGATAGGATAGAAGATAGGATAGGATAGAGGATAGGATAGGATAGAGGATAGGATAGGATAGAAGATAGGATAGGATAGAGGATAGGATAGTATAGAGGATAGGATAGGATAGAGGATAGAGGATAGAGGATAGGATAGGATAGGATAGAGGATAGGATAGGATAGAGGATAGGATAGGATAGAGGATAGGATAGGATAGAGGATAGGATAGGATAGAGGATAGGATAGGATAGAGGATAGGATAGGACAGAGGATAGGGTAGGGGATTTGATAGGATAGAGGATAGGATAGGATAGAAGATAGGATAGGATAGAGAATAGGATAGGATAGAGGATAGGATAGGATAGAGGATAGGATAGACGATAGGATAGGATAGAGGATAGGATAGGATAGAGGTTACGATAGGATAGAGGATAGGATAGGACAGAGGATAGGATAGGGGATTTGATAGGATAGAGGATAGGATAGGATAGAGGATTGGATAGGATAGAGGATAGATGATAGGATAGGATAGAGGATAGGATAGGGGATTTGATAGGATAGAGGATAGGATAGGATAGAAGATAGGATAGGATAGAGGATAGGATAGGATAGAGGATAGGATAGGATAGAGGATAGGATAAGATAGAGGATAGGATAGACGATAGGATAGGATAGAGGATACGATAGGATAGAGGATAGTATAGGATAGAGGATAGAGGATAGGATAGGATAGAGGATAGGATAGGATAGAGGATTGGCTAGGATAGAGGATAGATGATAGGATAGGATAGAGGATAGGATAGGATAGAGGATAGGATAGGATAGAGGATAGGATAGGATAGAGGATAGAGGATAGGATAGGATAGGATAGAGGATAGGATAGGATAGAGGATAGGATAGGATAGAGGATAGATGATAGGATAGGATGGAGGATAGGATAGGATAGAGGATAGGATAGGACAGAGGATAGGGTAGGGGATTTGATAGGATAGAGGATAGGATAGGATAGAAGATAGGATAGGATAGAGGATAGAGGATAAGATAGGATAGAGGATAGGATAGGATAAAGGATACGATAGGATAGAGGATAGGATAGGCTAGAGGATAGGATAGGATAGAGGATAGGATAGGATAGAGGATAGGATAGGATAGAGGATAGGATAGGATAGAGGATAGGGTAGGATAGAGGATAGGATAGGATAGAGGATAGGATAGGATAGAGGATAGGATAGGATAGAGGATAGGATAGGATAGAGGATAGGATAGGACAGAGGATAGGGTAGGGGATTTGATAGGATAGAGGATAGGATAGGATAGAGGATAGGATAGACGATAGGATAGGATAGAGGATAGGATAGGATAGAGGTTACGATAGGATAGAGGATAGGGTAGGGGATTTGATAGGATAGAGGTTTGGATAGGATAGAAGATAGGATAGGATAGAGTATAGGATAGGATAGAGGATAGGATAGGATAGAGGATAGGATAGACGATAGGATAGGATAGAGGATAGGATAGACGATAGGATAGGATAGAGGATAGGATAGGATAGAGTATAGGATAGGATAGAGGATAGGATAGGATAGAGGATAGGATAGAAGATAGGATAGGATAGAGGATAGAGGATAAGATAGGATAGAGGATAGGATAGGATAGAGGATAGGATAGGATAGAGGATAGGATAGGACAGAGGATAGGGTAGGGGATTTGATAGGATAGAGGATAGGATAGGATAGAGGATACGATAGGATAGAGGATAGGATAGGCTAGAGGATAGGATAGGATAGAGGATAGGATAGGATAGAGGATAGGATAGGATAGAGGATAGGATAGGATAGAGGATAGGATAGGATAGAGGATAGGATAGGATAGAGGATAGGATAGGATAGAGGATAGGATAGGATAGAGGATAGGATAGGACAGAGGATAGGGTAGGGGATTTGATAGGATAGAGGATAGGATAGGATAGAAGATAGGATAGGATAGAGAATAGGATAGGATAGAGGATAGGATAGGATAGAGGATAGGATAGACGATAGGATAGGATAGAGGATAGGATAGGATAGAGGTTACGATAGGATAGAGGATAGGATAGGACAGAGGATAGGATAGGGGATTTGATAGGATAGAGGATAGGATAGGATAGAGGATTGGATAGGATAGAGGATAGATGATAGGATAGGATAGAGGATAGAGGATAAGATAGGATAGAGGATAGGATAGGATAAAGGATACGATAGGATAGAGGATAGGATAGGCTAGAGGATAGGATAGGATAGAGGATAGGATAGGATAGAGGATAGGATAGGATAGAGGATAGGATAGGATAGAGGATAGGATAGGATAGAGGATAGGATAGGATAGAGGATAGGATAGGATAGAGGATAGGATAGGACAGAGGATAGGGTAGGGGATTTGATAGGATAGAGGATAGGATAGGATAGAAGATAGGATAGGATAGAGAATAGGATAGGATAGAGGATAGGATAGGATAGAGGATAGGATAGACGATAGGATAGGATAGAGGATAGGATAGGATAGAGGTTACGATAGGATAGAGGATAGGGTAGGGGATTTGATAGGATAGAGGTTTGGATAGGATAGAAGATAGGATAGGATAGAGTATAGGATAGGATAGAGGATAGGATAGGATAGAGGATAGGATAGACGATAGGATAGGATAGAGGATAGGATAGACGATAGGATAGGATAGAGGATAGGATAGGATAGAGTATAGGATAGGATAGAGGATAGGATAGGATAGAGGATAGGATAGAAGATAGGATAGGATAGAGGATAGAGGATAAGATAGGATAGAGGATAGGATAGTATAGAGGATAGGATAGGATAGAGGATAGGATAGGACAGAGGATAGGGTAGGGGATTTGATAGGATAGAGGATAGGATAGGATAGAGGATACGATAGGATAGAGGATAGGATAGGCTAGAGGATAGGATAGGCTAGAGGATAGGATAGGATAGAGGATAGGATAGGATAGAGGATAGGATAGGATAGAGGATAGGATAGGATAGAGGATAGGATAGGATAGAGGATAGGATAGGATAGAGGATAGGATAGGATAGAGGATAGGATAGGATAGAGGATAGGATAGGACAGAGGATAGGGTAGGGGATTTGATAGGATAGAGGATAGGATAGGATAGAAGATAGGATAGGATAGAGAATAGGATAGGATAGAGGATAGGATAGGATAGAGGATAGGATAGACGATAGGATAGGATAGAGGATAGGATAGGATAGAGGTTACGATAGGATAGAGGATAGGATAGGACAGAGGATAGGATAGGGGATTTGATAGGATAGAGGATAGGATAGGATAGAGGATTGGATAGGATAGAGGATAGATGATAGGATAGGATAGAGGATAGGATAGGGGATTTGATAGGATAGAGGATAGGATAGGACAGAGGATAGGGTAGGGGATTTGATAGGATAGAGGATAGGATAGGATAGAAGATAGGATAGGATAGAGGATAGAGGATAAGATAGGATAGAGGATAGGATAGGATAGAGGATAGGATAGGATAGAGGATAGGATAGGATAGAGGATAGGATAGGATAGAAGATAGGATAGGATAGAGGATAGGATAGTATAGAGGATAGGATAGGATAGAGGATAGAGGATAGAGGATAGGATAGGATAGAGGATAGGATAGGATAGAGGATAGGATAGGATAGAGGATAGGATAGGATAGAGGATAGGATAGGATAGAGGATAGGATAGGATAGAGGATAGGATAGGACAGAGGATAGGGTAGGGGATTTGATAGGATAGAGGATAGGATAGGATAGAAGATAGGATAGGATAGAGAATAGGATAGGATAGAGGATAGGATAGGATAGAGGATAGGATAGACGATAGGATAGGATAGAGGATAGGATAGGATAGAGGTTACGATAGGATAGAGGATAGGATAGGACAGAGGATAGGATAGGGGATTTGATAGGATAGAGGATAGGATAGGATAGAGGATTGGATAGGATAGAGGATAGATGATAGGATAGGATAGAGGATAGGATAGGGGATTTGATAGGATAGAGGATAGGATAGGATAGAAGATAGGATAGGATAGAGGATAGGATAGGATAGAGGATAGGATAGGATAGAGGATAGGATAAGATAGAGGATAGGATAGACGATAGGATAGGATAGAGGATACGATAGGATAGAGGATAGTATAGGATAGAGGATAGAGGATAGGATAGGATAGAGGATAGGATAGGATAGAGGATAGGATAGGATAGAGGATAGGATAGGATAGAGGATAGGATAGGATAGAAGATAGGATAGGATAGAGGATAGGATAGGATAGAGGATAGTATAGGATAGAGGATAGAGGATAGGATAGGATAGTGGATAGGATAGGATAGAGGATAGTATAGGATAGAGGATAGGATAGGACAGAGGATAGGGTAGGGGATTTGATAGGATAGAGGTTTGGATAGGATAGAAGGTAGGATAGGATAGAGTATAGGATAGGATAGAGGATAGGATAGACGATAGGATAGTATAGAGGATAGGATAAGATAGAGGATAGGATAGGGTAGAGGATAGGATAGGATAGAAGATAGGATAGGATAGAGGATAGGATAGGATAGAGGATAGAGGATAGGATAGGATAGAGGATAGAGGATAGGATAGGATAGAGGATAGAGGATAGAGGATAGAGGATATAGGATAGAGGATAGGATAGGATAGAGGATAGGATAGGATAGAGGATAGGATAGGACAGAGGATAGGGTAGGGGATTTGATAGGATAGAGGTTTGGATAGGATAGAAGATAGGATAGGATAGAGTATAGGATAGGATAGAGGATAGGATAGGATAGAGGATAGGATAGACGATAGGATAGGATAGAGGATAGGATAGACGATAGGATAGGATAGAGGATAGGATAGGATAGAGTATAGGATAGGATAGAGGATAGGATAGGATAGAGGATAGGATAGGATAGAGTATAGGATAGGATAGAGGATAGGATAGGATAGAGGATAGGATAGGACAGAGGATACGATAGGGGATTTGATAGGATAGAGGATAGGATAGGATAGAGGATTGGCTAGGATAGAGGATAGATGATAGGATAGGATAGAGGATAGGATAGGATAGAGGATAGGATAGGATAGAGGATAGGATAGGATAGAGGATAGGATAGGATAGAGGATAGGATAGGATAGAGGATTGAGGATAGGATAGGATAGAGGATAGGATAGGATAGAGGATAGGATAGGATAGAGGATAGATGATAGGATAGGATGGAGGATAGGATAGGATAGAGGATAGGATAGGACAGAGGATAGGGTAGGGATTTGATAGGATAGAGGATAGGATAGGATAGAAGATAGGATAGGATAGAGGATAGAGGATAAGATAGGATAGAGGATAGGATAGGATAGAGGATAGGATAGGATAGAGGATAGGATAGGACAGAGGATAGGGTAGGGGATTTGATAGGATAGAGGATAGGATAGGATAGAAGATAGGATAGGATAGAGGATAGGATAGGATAGAGGATAGGATAGGATAGAAGATAGGATAGGATAGAGGATAGGATAGTATAGAGGATAGGATAGGATAGAGGATAGAGGATAGAGGATAGAGGATAGGATAGGATAGAGGATAGGATAGGATAGAGGATAGGATAGGATAGAGGATAGGATAGGATAGAGGATAGGATAGGATAGAGGATAGGATAGGACAGAGGATAGGGTAGGGGATTTGATAGGATAGAGGATAGGATAGGATAGAAGATAGGATAGGATAGAGAATAGGATAGGATAGAGGATAGGATAGACGATAGGATAGGATAGAGGATAGGATAGGATAGAGGTTACGATAGGATAGAGGATAGGATGGACAGAGGATAGGATAGGGGATTTGATAGGATAGAGGATAGGATAGGATAGAGGATAGGATAGGATAGAGGATAGGATAGGATAGAGGATAGGATTGGATAGAGGATAGGATAATACAGAGGATAGGGTAGGGGATTTGATAGGATAGAGGATAGGATAGGATAGAAGATAGGATAGGATAGAGAATTAGGATAGGATAGAGGATAGGATAGGATAGAGGATAGGATAGACGAGTGGATAGGATAGAGGATAGGATAGGATAGAGGTTACGATAGGATAGAGGATAGGATAGGACAGAGGATGAGGATAGGGGATTTGATGAGGATAGAGGATAGGATAGGATAGAGGATTGGATAGGATAGAGGATAGATGATAGGATAGGAGTAGAGGAAGAGATAGGGGGATTTGATAGGATAGAGAGGATAGGATAGAAGATAGGATAGGATAGAGGATAGGATAGGATAGAGGATAGGATAGGATAGAGGATAGGATAAGATAGAGGATAGGATAGGATAGAGGATAGGATAGACGATAGGATAGGATAGAGGATAGGATAGGATAGAGGTTACGATAGGATAGAGGATAGGTAGGGGATTTGATAGGATAGAGGTTTGGATAGGATAGAAGATAGGATAGGATAGAGTATAGGATAGGATAGAGGATAGGATAGGATAGAGGATAGGATAGACGATAGGATAGGATAGAGGATAGGATAGACGATAGGATAGGATAGAGGATAGGATAGGATAGAGTATAGGATAGGATAGAGGATAGGATAGGATAGAGGATAGGATAGAAGATAGGATAGGATAGAGGATAGAGGATAAGATAGGATAGAGGATAGGATAGGATAGAGGATAGGATAGGATAGAGGATAGGATAGGACAGAGGATAGGGTAGGGGATTTGATAGGATAGAGGATAGGAATAGGATAGAAGATAGGATAGGATAGAGAATAGGATAGGATAGAGGATAGGATAGGATAGAGGATAGGATAGACGATAGGATAGGATAGAGGATAGGATAGGATAGAGGTTACGATAGGATAGAGGATAGGGTAGGGGATTTGATAGGATAGAGGTTTGGATAGGATAGAAGATAGGATAGGATAGAGTATAGGATAGGATAGAGGATAGGATAGGATAGAGGATAGGATAGACGATAGGATAGGATAGAGGATAGGATAGACGATAGGATAGGATAGAGGATAGGATAGGATAGAGTATAGGATAGGATAGAGGATAGGATAGGATAGAGGATAGGGATAGAAGATAGGATAGGATAGAGGATAGAGGATAAGATAGGATAGAGGATAGGATAGGATAGAGGATAGGATAGGATAGAGGATAGGATAGGACAGAGGATAGGGTAGGGGATTTGATAGGATAGAGGATAGGATAGGATAGAGGATACGATAGGATAGAGGATAGGATAGGCTAGAGGATAGGATAGGATAGAGGATAGGATAGGATAGAGGATAGGATAGGATAGAGGATAGGATAGGATAGAGGATAGGATAGGATAGAGGATAGGATAGGATAGAGGATAGGATAGGATAGAGGATAGGATAGGATAGAGGATAGGATAGGACAGAGGATAGGGTAGGGGATTTGATAGGATAGAGGATAGGATAGGATAGAGATAGGATAGGATAGAGATAGGATAGGATAGAGGATAGGATAGGATAGAGGATAGGATAGATAGGATAGGATAGAGGATAGGATAGGAGAGTTTCCGATAGGATAGAGGATAGGATAGGACAGAGGATAGGATAGGGGATTTGATAGGATAGAGGATAGGATAGGATAGAGATTGGATAGGATAGAGGATAGAGGATAGGATAGGATAGAGGATAGGATAGGAGGATTTGATAGGATAGAGGATAGGACTAGGACAGAGGATAGGGTAGGGGATTTGATAGGATAGAGGATAGGATAGGATAAGATAGGATAGGATAGAGGATAGAGGATAAGATAGGATAGAGGATAGGATAGGATAGAGGATAGGATAGGATAGAGGATAGGATAGGACAGAGGATAGGGAGGATTTGATAGGATAGAGGATAGGATAGGATAGAAGATAGGATAGGATAGAGGATAGGATAGGATAGAGGATAGGATTAGGATAGAAGATAGGATAGGATAGAGGATAGGATAGTATAGAGGATAGGAAGGATAGAGGATAGAGGATAGAGGATAGGATAGGATAGAGGATAGGATAGGATAGAGGATAGGATAGGATAGAGGATAGGATAGGATAGAGGATAGGATAGGATAGAGGATAGGATAGGATAGAGGATAGGATAGGATAGAGGATAGGATAGGATAGAGGATAGGATAGGACAGAGGATGTAGGGTAGGGGATTTGATAGGATAGAGGATAGGATAGGATAGAAGATAGGATAGCTAGAGAATAGGATAGGATAGAGGATAGGATAGGATAGAGGATAGGATAGACGATAGGATAGGATAGAGGATAGGATAGGATAGAGGTGTACGATAGGATAGAGGATAGGATAGGACAGAGGATAGGATAGGGGATTGTGATAGGATAGAGGATAGGATTGCGATAGAGGATTGGATAGGATAGAGGATAGATGATAGGATAGGATAGAGGATAGAGGAGTAAGATAGGAGTAGTGGTTAGGATAGGATAAGGTTACGATAGGATAGAGGATAGGATAGGCTGAGGATAGGTTAGGATATGAGGATTGGACTAGGATAGTGGATAGGGATAGGTGAGGAGGATTGGTGTGGTAGAGGTTAGGATAGGTTAGAGGTGGTCGAGGTGGATAGTGGATTGGAGAGGTCTGAGGAGTGGATTGGGGAGGGAGTTAGGGTAGTGGTGAGGAGAGGAGAGAGGTTTGGTGTGGTGTGTGGTGTGGTGAGGAGTGTAGGTTTGGTAGTGGAGTGTGGTGGGTGATGTCTGTGGAGAGGGGTGGGGTGGGGTGAGGTGTGTGGTGTGGTGAGGAGAGTTGTGTGGTGAGGTGAGTGTGTGGTGCGAGCAGCAGGGGCCAGACCGCAGACAGCGGGGGGGGGGGGGTGTGTGTGAAGTGGAAGAGTGAAGTGAAGTGAGGCGTGAAAGTGAAGTGAAGAGTGAAGTGATTTGCAACGAGTGAAGAGGGTGGTGACGTGACGAGTGAAGTGCAAGTGAAGGTGCGTGAAGTGAGTGACCGAGCAGTGCAGCGTGCAGTAGGACGTCAAGTGCTGCACGTGAAGTGAAGGGGAAGTGACGTGAAGACGTGCAGTGAGTAAGAGTGCAGTGCCGTGCAGAGTGAAGTGAAGTGAAGAGTGAAGTGAAGTGAAGAGTGAACGTGACGTGAAGAGTGAAGTGAGTGAAGAGTGAAGTGAAGGTGAAGAGTGAAGTGAAGGTGAAGAGTGACGTGAAGTGAAGAGTGACGTGAGGTGAAGAGTGACGAGTGACAGTGAAGTGATGAGTGAAGAGTGAAGTGCAATTGAAGAGTGAAGTGACGTGAAGAGT